>NW_021189333.1:0-1202 GCF_002162155.2 Triticum dicoccoides | reverse complement strand
CAGGTGGCCCCACCCGGTGGGCCCCCGGGACCCTTCCGGTGGTCCCGGTACAATACCGATGACCCCGAAACTTGTCCCGATGGCCGAAACAGGACTTCCTATATATAAATCTTTACCTCCGGACCATTCCGGAACTCCTCGTGACGTCCGGGATCTCATCCGGGACTCCGAACAACATTCGGTAACCACATACAAACTTCCTTTATAACCCTAGCGTCATCGAACCTTAAGTGTGTAGACCCTACGGGTTCGGGAGACATGTAGTCATGACCGAGATGTTCTCCGGTCAATAACCAACAGCGGGATCTGGATACCCATGTTGGCTCCCACATGTTCCACGATGATCTCATCGGATGAACCACGATGTCAAGGACTCAATCGATCCCGTATACAATTCCCTTTGTCTAGCGGTATGGTACTTGCCCGAGATTCGATCGTCGGTATACCAATACCTTGTTCAATCTCGTTACCGGCAAGTCTCTTTACTCATTCCGTAACACATCATCCCGTGATCAACCCCTTGGTCACATTGTGCACATTATGATGATGTCCTACCGAGTGGGCCCAGAGATACCTCTCCGTTTACACGGAGTGACAAAATCCCAATCTCGATTCGTGCCAACCCAACAGACACTTTCAGAGATACCCGTAGTGTACCTTTATAGCCACCCAGTTACGTTGTGACGTTTGGCACACCCAAAGTACTCCTACGGTATCCGGGAGTTGCACAATCTCATGGTCTAAGGAAATGATACTTGACATTAGAAAAGCTATAGCATACGAACTACATGATCTTGTGCTAGGCTTAGGATTGGGTCTTGTCCATCACATCATTCTCCTAATGATGTGATCCCGTTATCAACGACATCCAATGTCCATGGTCAGGAAACCGTAACCATCTATTGATCAACGAGCTAGTCAACTAGAGGCTTACTAGGGACATGGTGTTGTCTATGTATCCACACATGTATCTGAGTTTCCTATCAATACAATTCTAGCATGGATAATAAACGATTATCATGAACAAGGAAATATAATAATAATCAATTTATTATTGCCTCTAGGGCATATTTCCAACAGTCTCCCACTTGCACTAGAGTCAATAATCTAGTTCACATCGATATGCGATTAACACTCAAGGTCACATCCCCATGTGACTAACACCCAAAGAGTTTACTAGAGTCAATAATCTAGTTCACATT
>NW_021189332.1:0-1543 GCF_002162155.2 Triticum dicoccoides | reverse complement strand
GCAGTTTTGGCCGATTCTGACCCGTTTCGTGGACTATTACTCACTATTTTGGGGTCCTGGAGTGATTTCCACGATTAACGAACCCCTGAGTGCATTTACATGTCGGTCATCAATAATCCTAGGTTTGTCCGATTCTGGGCTCTTTCATGGACTATTACTCACCGTTTTGGGGTCCCAAAACGCTTTCCATGGTTGTCGAACCCCAAGGAGTGCTATGTGTTGGTCGTGAACACTCGTACTGTTCTGGCCCGTTTCTTGGACTATACTTAGTTTTGGGGTCCCGAAGTGATTTACAGGATTGTTGAACCTCGGGGTGCGTTTACATGTGGTTATCAACACTCTCAATTTCGGCCAATTCGGGTCCGTTACGTGCACTATTACTCACCGTTTTGGGCCCTGGAGGGATTTCCATGATTGACGATCCCAGGAGTGCATTTACGTGTCCGTTGTCAACACTCACAGTTTTGGCCAATTCTGACCTGTTTCGTGGACTATTACTCACCGTTTTGGGGTCCCCAAGCGATTTCCGCAGTTGTTCAACCCCAAGGTGCGCTTACGTGTCGGTCGTCAACACTCGCAGTTTTGGCCGATTCTGACCCGTTTTGTGGACTATTACTCACTATTTTGGGGTCCTGGAGTGATTTTCATGATTAACGAACCCCTGAGTGCGTTTACGTGTCAGTCATCAATAATCCTAGGTTTGTCTGATTCTGGGCTCTTTCATGGACTATTACTCACCGTTTTGGGGTCCTAAAACGCTTTCCATGGCAATGGTGTGCAATGTGTTTGTCGTCAACACTCGTAGTTTGGGTCGGTTCTCGCCCGTTTCTTGGACTATACTTAGTTTTGGGGTCCCGAAGTGATTTCCACCATTGACGAACCTCGGGGTGCGTTTACGTGTGGTCATCAACACTCTCAATTTCGGCCAATTCTGGTCCGTTTTGTGCACTATTACTCACCGTTTTGGGTCCCAGAGGGATTTCCATGATTGACGATCCCAGGAGTGCATTTACGTGTCCGTCGTCAACACTCATAGTTTTGGCCAATTCTGACCCGTTGCGTGGACAATTACTCACCGTTTTGGGGTCCCCAAGCGATTTCCACAATCGTTCGACTTCAAGCTGCGCTTACGTGTCGGTCGTCAACACTCGCAGTTTTGGCCGATTCTGACCCATTTCGTGGACTATTACTCACTATTTTGGGGTCCTGGAGTGATTTCCACGATTAACGAACCCCTGAGTGCGTTTATGTGTCGGTCATCAATAATCCTAGGTTTGTCCAATTCTGGGCTCTTTCATGGACTATTACTCACCATTTTGGGGTCCTAAAATGCTTTCCATGGTTGTCGAACCCAAAGGTGTGCTATGTGTTGGTCGTCAACACTCGTAGTTTGGGTCGCTTCTCGCCCGTTTCTTGGACTATACTTAGTGTTGGGGTCCTGAAGTGATTTCCACCATTGATGAACCTCGGGATGCGTTTACGTGTGGTCATCAACACTCTCAGTTTCGGCCAATTCTGGACCGTTTCATGCACTATTACTCAA
>NW_021189331.1:0-4967 GCF_002162155.2 Triticum dicoccoides | reverse complement strand
TTGCCTGTAATCCCCAACATGTGCTGAGAGGAGGCAGGGGCTGGCCGTCCTTGCTCCTTTGGCCGCTCTCCATGGTTGGGGCCCACTCCCGGGAGAGAAGAAGAGAAGCCGCGGCCACGCCACGCCGCGTCCCCTACGCCGCTGCCTTTGCCTCGCCATTCCTCCTTCCCTCCCATGGGCGCCGAGGCCAGGGCGAGGGGTCAGCGTTTGGACGAGAGAGAGGGAGAGGTGAGGCAGCGTGAGGTCGTGGATGGTGCCCGGGCTAGCAGGGGCGGACGGCGGTGGAGCAGGGAGGCGAGCAGGGGTTTAGGGTTTGGAGGGAGAGAAAGAGGCGGGGCGGGAGGAGCCGGGCGCTGGGGAGGCGCGATGCGGGAGGGAGGAGGCGGCTAGGTCATCCCACGGCAGCGGCCCCCTTTTTATACCCCTATACATGGAATGACCGAAATGCCCTCGGCGGGGCAGTCAATTTACACGCGGTGGCACGCTGGAGGCCATACTGTCCATTGCGAGCGTCTCGATTTTTATCTGACGGCCGAGGGTGTTCGGGAGGGGGTCGACGGCCAATAGGCCGCCCATCGGTTTCTTATTTCCTGGATGCACTACATGCAAATTGATTCCTAGAGAGTATACAAAAATAAAGTAAAAAATAGGTCACCCACCGTGGGGCTCGAACCCACGACCACAAGGTTAAGAGCCTTGCGCTCTACCAACTGAGCTAGACGGGCTTTTTTGTTTTTGTTTTGATTTCTCAGTAAATCTTCCTTGTGACACGCACAGAGGGTGTCACTACATCCTACTCCCCCTAGCAAAAGAGGAAATAAACAAAAGTAGTGCATCTAACACAATATATTTATCTTTATCTCCATATTGTACACTTGGTGCTCTCTCTATCTAGGTTTATATGATGTGCACCTATTTGTAGGTCCTCATTTTAACCACCCATATACGTGCTACATGCCACCAAAAGCATAATAGGAACACCGATTTAGCATTCAGAAACAACAACGAGACAGTTCATGTTTGACGAGATCTACAAAATCGATAAGTCGACAATAATGGACAGGAATTAATTAACCCGAGGTGTGCACCTATAGAATACACTACTTGCAAGGCTGCTCCCTTTCCTCAAGACCTCAACAATCAGCATTTTTCATGGTGAAACAGGAGCGCGCTGGCCAGAAAGGGCGATCATAGCAGCCACACAAGCATCAGCAAGCAGGCTCGCGGGAACAAGCACTAGGAGCCTGCCAGCGATCTACAATCAGTTAGCCCATGTTCAACTGATCAACTGTCACCAGAGGACGCTTTGCAGCCGCAGCAGCCACCGCGTTCAGTTGGAAAGATACCCTCTGGCTCTGGCTCTGGCTCTGGCTGTGAGACTGATGTTGCTCGCTGCCCCTCTGATCCTGTGAATAGTTTGGACTAGGATTGGCAGGGATTGCGTCGGCTCCCTCGTTGTCATCTTCTGCCTCTTCAGTCTGAGCTGGTGGCTTCAGTGCGGGTAGGAGCTGGTAGTTTTCACTCAACAAAGTGTCCTGCTCAGGTGGCAGAGGAATCGAGCCAGGCGGAGCAATAGACTTGGGCAGCGGGATCTTGTTCCGGCTGCGTGCCAACTCAATCAGAACCTGTGACATCAACAAAATAACTCGTCAACCACATATGCATACAGAGTACTTTGTGTCAGCTAGAGTTTCATAAAACAAGCACTTGACTTCAAAGCATAGCCACAAGGGTTGTTCATAGCCTTTATGTATGCAAGATCTTGTTTAGTTTCACTTACCGGCTAACCCGCTAGTGAGTACACTTGTGAGTGACCCTCAATCTCTAGTATCTTTGTACTACCTAATAATATGATTCATCAACATTTTAGGTATATCTTCAGATGCCAGAGTCATACACATTGAGAATCGTACCCTGTTCATTTCGTGTTTCTATACAAGTCCAGCCATGCATTCCAAAACATTGTTTTCTACTCCCTCCGTTCCTAAATATAAGTCTTTGTAGAGATTTCATTATGAACCACGTACGGATGTATATAGATGCATTTTAGAGTGTAGATTCACTCATTGTGCTTCGTATGTAGTCCATAGTGGAATCTCTACAAAGACTTATATTTAGGGAAACGTTTAAAAACGGCACGCCGTACGAATCTTCCGCCGGTCACATGCCACGCTGGCGTCGTGCGCCCATGCGAAGCCTTCCCCGCGCGAGACGTGTGTATTTTGGTGGACCCGCGCGGACCGCCCCTTCCTTATCTTATCCTTTTGCACTCCATCCCCTATCTTCTGCCATGCCCCTCGCCGCACCATGTTTCTTCTCTTGCCTTCCATCTCCTCCACTGCTCATCCCCTTCTGCTTCCCTGCAGCAAAATACGACCAGGAGGGGCACCAAAAAGCTCGCCGTCGACGCGCCCTGGTCGCTCAGCAACCTTGCGGCAACTGCGAAGTGAATGCCATGGCTGGCTTCGAGCGCTCTTCTCCATGGCCGTCGCAGCCGGACGCGCTAGTAGCCATGGCTGGCTTCCGTTTTTCGTTTTCCTGACGATATGTTGGAAGCAGTGTTCTCTGGAGTTGGAACCATCATCCATTTTTGCTGGAATCAGCAGCCACCGGTGGTAAAGACGACGAGGTACGGTGCTACTACCAGAGAGTTTTTTTGCTGGAACCAGATCCTGGAGATGCTGGAACCATCTTCTTTTTTGCTGCAACCAGGCAGCTGCCGGGGTAAAGACGATGGGGTACGGTGCTACTACCATACAATTTTTTTGCTGGAACCGGGCGGAGAAAAAGTTGCATCCGCTATCGATCGGTGATGCAACGAGACGGCGTCGAGATGTGTTTTGCTGGAACCAGCAAAAAATTTGCTGGAACCCATAAGAATTTTTGCTGGGATGATAGATGAAAATTTTGAAGCGGCCGGCGCAACTTTAGGTTTTTTTGTTGGATTCGATGTTTTTTTGCTGCAACCAGCATGTGATTTTGCTACTACTGACAAACTAATGGAGTTTTGTGTTTTTGCTTCTTTTTTGCTGAGGACACGGTGGTGCGAACCGAACGACGGCGATGAGCGGAGGCGGTGGTGGGGGCTCAGGGATGTTGCAACCACGGTGGCATGCGCTGGAGCCGGTCGGCAGGCGAGCTGCATTTATCAATGAAACATGGGCGGCTGTCGTAGGCGAGCGGTGGCGGCGAGCACGGCAGCGGCTGTCGACGGCGACAAACGGGGGAGAGGCAGCCAGGCGCTGCGCTGCACGACGTGGCGATGACGGGGCGGCCGCCATGGCCTGCGGTGTTTCTTGAGATCTGAAACGCGAACAGAGATGAGAAGGAAGGAGACGACCTAAATGAACGAGCATCCAACGGCTCGGGATGGGCCAATCGGGTGGCTGGGGCGCGACCGGCCGAAACTTTCGACCGGCGCGCCGGCGCCTATCAGTCGCCTTATATTTAGGAACGGATAGTGGAATCGCTACAAAGACTTATATTTAGGAACGGAGGGAGTACTATGCTTAGCCTGTTCCTGGAGATTTGGAGAGGTGGGAGTGGGGGGCACAGGGAAAATATCTGGTGCACCGGAGCTTGTGGTGCTACCGGTGCACCAAACTCACATTGTGCTTTTACAATGTTCAAAAAATTATGAAAAAAATTAGCATGCTTGCACAACATCAATGTAGATTGTCACAAAATTTCAAGTCAAAATTCAAAACATAACTCCCAAAACAAAAATGACAAATTCAACACTGAATAGTACATAACATAACTTGGGCTTTAGATTTGGCCCATTATCACATTGATATTAAATTTGTCATTTTTATATCTCAAAAAATATTTCAACTTTTTATATGATATTTTGTGATATCATACATTGATGTTGTGTTAACATGCTAGAATTTTTTTATGATTTTTAAAAATATTCTATGACATCCTGTGCACCGGTGGCACCACAAGTGCGGGTGCACCGGATACATTCCCGGGGGGCACCAGTGTACCAGTGAATTGGCAGATGACCGTCATTACAGAGTGTTATGTGGGGAATTCCATCTCGGAGGAGGAAACCCACAGGCCACAGCAGTCACGTTCTGCAGCACTTCAAATATGCATCCATCCAAGACACTGATCTGGAGTCACCTATATAAAGTCCCGTAGCTGCAGTGACTGATGCAAGTTATCAATAAAGAAGTCTCCCCCTAATCTCTATTCGCCACTACCCCGTTACCTTTCTGGTCTGTGATGGCCACAGTGCCTCCTAGTCGATACCTCATCAGCCCTCTAACAGATGCTCTCCCTTCTACTCCCTCCGTTCCTAAATATAAGTCTTTGTAGGGATTCCACTAGGTGGACTACATACAGAGCAAAATGAATGAATCTACACTTAAAATGCATCTATATACATCCGTATGTGGTCCACCTAGTGGAATCTCTACAAAGACTTATATTTAGGAACGGAGGGAGTATGTGATTAGTTGACTTGACCCATCCATGAATAGTGTCCAAATCTGAGGCTCTAACAGATGCTTGATTATTTGACTTGACCCATCCATGAAGAGTGCCAAAAACGGAAGTTATCAAGAGTACACATAATATATCTAAAGAGTAAAGCCAACTAATAAGGAAACTGAGTATTCTTGTTTCCAGTTGCAACAGAAGGCTGCTACGGTACAAAGCAGCATCTCTGCACTAACAGAAGAGGGTATTTATTTCTTGCTTGGTTCTCAAAGGTTAAATTGTGTATATGGAACTATTAGTTGCACATGATTCCTAAGATTTTAGACCCTTCAGCAGATAAGCATTCAACTTTCCAAACAAGAAATGGGCTCAGCTGAACATTCCTAACAAGATATGGTGTCATGGACTGAACTTAAGTCAATGTTCTGCCCCAACTGGTCTCTCCTTGCATTATGTGTGCAGATATGGAAGGTTTTCCTTGATGGAGGTTAGAAAGGGCTCTTTTGCTTTTTTTACTTTTA
>NW_021189330.1:0-1655 GCF_002162155.2 Triticum dicoccoides | reverse complement strand
TTGCCACAACACAGATGGCTTGAAAAGCCTTTCCAGGAAGATGTTGGGTGGGACGGGGTCGCGCTTAGCGCCGATGCGATCAAGGACGTCTGCCGCTTGGTTACTTTCTCGGGCGACATGATGAAATTCAAGCCCCTCGAACCGAGCCGACATTTTTAATACAATATTACGATAAGCTGCCATCTTTGGATCTTTAGCATCAAAGTCGCCGTTTATTTGAGATATGGCGAGGTTCGAGTCCCTGCGCACCTCCAGGCATTGTATGCCCATGGATACGGCCATCCGAAGACCATGAAGTAGGGCCTCGTATTTGGCTGCATTGTTAGAGTCTGCGTATAATATCTGGAGTACATACTGGACGATGTCTCCAGTGGGGGATGTTAAAACGACTCCCGCTCCCAACCCTGCTAACATTTTGGAGCCGTCAAAATACATAACCCAATTGGAATATGCGCCATATTCTTTAGGGAGTTTGGCCTCTGTCCATTCGGCGATGAAGTCGGCCAGTACTTGATATTTGATGGCTCGTCGTGGCTTGTGTGTTATGTCGAATGGAAGTAGCTCTATGGCCCATTTGGCGATCCGTCCTGTGGAATAGCGATTTTTTATTATGTCATTGAGTGGGACCTCAGAAGCCACCGTTATGGAACACTCCTGGAAGTAGCGTCGTGGCTTGCGGGATGACATGAAGACCGTGTATGCTATCTTTTGGTATTGGGGGTACCGGGATTTGCACGGTGTGAGGACAGTTGATACGTAGTATACCGGTTTTTGGAGCGAAATTTGTGTCCATCATGTTCTCGTTCGATGGAGAGCACGACGCTCACCACCTGATGCGTTGCCGATATGTATAATAACATGGACTCGCCAGTGTTTGGTGCGGCCAGGATTGGGTTGCTTTCTAGGGGGCCCTTTATTTCCTCTAGTCTAGAAGTCGCCGCGTCTGTCCATTCGAAGTTATCAGTGCGCCGTAAGAGGCGATCGAGTGGTAGTGCCTTTTCTCCTAATTTGGAGATAAATCGGCTTAGCGCTACTACGCATCCAGCTAGCTTTTGGACCTGTTTGAGGTCTGTTGGTGTAGCCAACTGTGATAGAGCTTGGATTTTAGCTGGATTTGCTTCGATTCCTCTATTGCAGACAATGAAGCCCAACCGTTTTCCATTGGGGACGCCGAAGACACACTTTTCTTGGTTGATCTTAACGGCATACGCCTGGAGGTTGTCGAATGTAAGACGTAAGTCATCTATTAATGTTTCGACGTGCCTAGTTTTGATGACAACGTCATCGACGTAAGCTTCTACCATTTTGCCGATCTGTTTCTCCAGGCATGTTTGAATCATGCGTTGGTATGTGGCACTGGCGTTCTTGAGCCCAAAAGGCATGGTGTTGAAGCAGAAAGGCCCATATGGGGTGATAAATGCTGTTGCGGCTTGATCAGACTCCTTCATTTTGATTTGATGGTATCTGGAATATGCATCAAGGAAACACAGTGAGTCGTGTCCTGCGGTGGCGTTGATGATTTGATCAATGCGGGGGAGGGGGAAGGGATACTTAGGGAAAGCCTTGTTGAGGTCTTTGAAATCGACACACAGGCGCCAGGATTTTTCCTTCTTTGGTACCATCACCAGGTTTGCCAGTCAGTCCGGATGTTTGAT
>NW_021189329.1:0-833 GCF_002162155.2 Triticum dicoccoides | reverse complement strand
GCTGCCCTCCCCTCACCCCTCTATTTATAGGGGGAAGGGAGAAGGGGGCCGGCCCCCTAGAACCCATCTAGGGGGGGTGCAACAGCCAAGGGGAGAGGGGGAGAGGGTGGCTTGCCCCCCAAGCCAAGGGGGCGCCCCCTCTAGGGTTCCCCCCTCAACCCTAGGCGCAAGGGCCCAAGGGAGGGGGTGCGGCCAGCCCACCAGGGGCTGGCTCCCTGCCCCACGCAGCCCATGTGGCCCCCCGGGAGGGGTGGCCCCTCCCGGTGGACCCCCGGAACCCTTCCGGTGGCCCCGGTACAATACCGGTATGACCCCGAAACTTCCCGGTGTCCGTTTAACAACTTCCCATATATAAATATTTACCTCCGGACCCTTCCGGAGCTCCTCGTGACGTCCAGGATCCCATCCGGGACTCCGAACAACATTCGGTAGTCACATACTAGTCTTCCTAATAACCCTAGCGTCACCGAACCTTAAGTGTGTAGACCCTACGGGTTCGGGAGACATGCAGACATGACCGAGACGCTCTCAGTCAATAACCAACAGCGGGATCTGGATACCCATGATGGCTCCCACATGCTCCTCGATGTTGTCATCGGATGAACCACGATGTCGAGGATTCGATCAAACCCTGTATGCAATTCCCTTTGTCAATCGGTACGTTACTTGCCCGAGACTCGATCGTCGGTATCCCAATACCTTGTTCAGTCTCGTTACCGGCAAGTCACTTTACTCGTACCGTAATGCATGATCCCGTGTCCAACACCTTGGTCACATTGAGCTCAGTATGATGATGCATTACCGAGTGGGCCCAGAGATACCTCTCCGTCATA
>NW_021189328.1:0-1685 GCF_002162155.2 Triticum dicoccoides | reverse complement strand
GACCTTTCGGTCTCCGTGTTCCGAGGCCATATCTGCATATGCTAGGCTCGTCAAGTTTAACCTGAGTATTCTGCGTGTGCAAAACTGGCTTGTACCCGTTGTAGATGGACGTAGAGCTTATCACACCCGATCATCACGTGGTGTCTGGGCACGACGAACTTTGGCAACGGTGCATACTCAGGGAGAACACTTCTTGATAATTTAGTGAGAGATCATCTTATAATGCTACCGTCAATCAAAGCAAGATAAGATGCATAAAAAGATAAACATCACATGCAATCAATATAAGTGATATGATATGGTCATCATCATCTTGTGCTTTGTGATCTCCATCTCCGAAGCACCGTCATGATCACCATCGTCACCGGCGCGACACCTTGATCTCCATCGTAGCATCGTTGTCGTCTCGCCAATCTTATGCTTCCACGACTATCACTACCGTTTAGTAATAAAGTAAAGCATTACATCACGATTGCATTGCATACAATAAAGCGACAACCATATTGCTCCTGCCAGTTGCCGATAACTCGGTTACAAAACATGATCATCTCATACAATAAAATTCAGCATCATGCTTTGACCATATCACATCACAACATGCCCTGCAAAAACAAGTTAGACGTCCTCTACTTTGTTGTTGCATGTTTTACGTGGCTGCTACGGGCTTAAGTAAGAACCAATCTCACCTACGCATCAAAACCACAACGATAGTTTGTCAAATAGACTCCGTTTTAACCTTCGCAAGGACCGGGCGTAGCCATACTTGGTTCAACTAAAGTTGGAGAGACAGTCGCCCGCAAGCCATCTCTGTGCAAAGCACGTCGACGGAACCGGTCTCGCGTAAGCGTACGCGTAAGGTTGGTCCGGGTCGTCTCGTCCAACAATACCGCCGAACCAAAGTATGACATGCTGGTAGGCAGTATGACTTGTATCGTCCACAACTCACTTGTGTTCTACTCGTGCATATAACATCAACATAAATAACCTGGCTCGGATGCCACTGTTGGGTTTCGTAGTAATTTCAAAAAAATTCCTACGCACACGCAAGATCATGTGATGCATAGCAACGAGGGGAGAGTGTTGTCTACGTACCCAACGCAGACCGACTGCGGAAGCGATGACACGACGTAGAGGAAGTAGTCGTACGTCTTCACGATCCAACCGATCAAGTACCGAAACTTTTGTTGACATGCATTAATATTCTTTTAGTTACATCTTTGGTCAAAATTCGGCACAAAATTACGAAAGGGACAAATAAACCAGGATGGAGGTAGTACATAGTTGGAAGCGAATAAGAGATTATAAATAGTCAAAGCCAAAAATGACAACATGGCAAACATGGCAAATCTGTGTAAAAATTACCACGACACTACTTGCCATGATGTTGAGAAAAAACAAAGCGTTGCAATCAGTGGTAATTTATGGTCATTAAAAATGCCATTATAAATACATTTTTTTTTACATTTGTCATGGTCCAATTCAAAAAAGAATACCTGCATTTGCCATGTGAACACGATGATATATTTTATATAAAACACAATTCAAAAAAGGTTGCATAGTTGTGTACTATTTATTTCAACAATGACCATTTTATAGAAAACACAATTTGTTTTGAGAATTGCCATGAGACAACTATAAATTTGTTTCAAGAATTGCAATGATTTAGAAAACAGAATTCGTAAATC
>NW_021189327.1:0-1113 GCF_002162155.2 Triticum dicoccoides | reverse complement strand
AGATGGAAATATCCTGACAGTGCAGAGATACTGGCTTTGATTAAAGTCTCGGAATTGCTCTTCGACCGTGTACTCAGGATACCAGCGGTATCCAGCCTCAGTCATTACCCTGACCAACTTGGCAGTATGGCCGGGTACATCTAGGCATCGAGTCAGGCGAACCACTTGATTGAGGTCGCGAGTGGCCATCTGAAAGCACAATCATAATGCAAAGGCATTAGAATTTCTAGCGAAATTTTGGCAGCATAACAGCTGTAAATGCTCAAGAAGGATTTTGAGACATTTGACAAAGGATTTCATACACACTCAACATCATCATATCAAAGTTCTGAATCCATTCTAACAACCTAATGTGGTAGTAGAACTGAACTAGGCTTGTATCCATCAAACTTATAAGGTACTACTGATTAGTAACACGTGATCCTGATAGAGAGAATACATCCTAATTCCTTAACCCCCGGTAGAAGAATGGACTGACTCAAATCAGAATGTCATAAGATAAAGGAGTAAAAAGAGCCTTACGTTCCATCCCACAAACAATTCCCCTACATATAACTAAAGAATTTCTAGACTCAACATCGACCAGTTTGGCTTGGAGAACCTACAGGCAGTCCGGCTCTGATACCAACGCTGTCAGGACCCCAACTCGATGTCACATCGATCTAGCCGGTAACACCTCATATCACTTTGCGGCCTCACGCACGGTATCCCCACGGGTGTCGCCTTACCTCTGCCCGGGACCGTTTGCGCCTTTTGGCTCACGTATATGACGGTGTCGCTAGCATCCATATGATAAAGAGCCCGGGCTGACATGACTAGTCGTAAACCCAAAGTGGCACAGACTTACAGGGACAGGCATCCATGACCCAGCTTCGAACGTGTCGGTCATCAGCAAGTGGGTCCGGGCTGTAGCACTGGGCTAGCAGGACTCCGGTAAACCGGGCTGTAGCGGGCTAACAGGACTCCGGTACTCAAAGCGTGACATTTCCCCGAAGGGACAGACACATGAACGAAGAAGGACACATGCCGGCCAGCCTAAGTGTTCCAGAGCAGTAGCAAGCTACCATGGCTCAGCGGTAACACTAGGAGACATTTCCCGGTAAGAGAGGCTAC
>NW_021189326.1:0-914 GCF_002162155.2 Triticum dicoccoides | reverse complement strand
GTAAGGTATGAAGTTAAGACTTAAAGCTCGACCATGGCAGAATAGAGAGAAAGGAACGAAGGTCGTCCCCTATGCTTAAGACATAGGCTCTACAGTATGCTATGCTGTGTACCGCACCTGAAGTGTGCTTTACCATGAGTCAGTCAAGGGGTACAAGAGTGATCCAAGAATGGATCACAGGACAGCGGTCAAAGTTATCCTTAGTAACTAGTGGACTAAGGAATTTTCTCAATCATGGAGGTGGTAAAAGAGTTCGTCGTAAAGGGTTACGTCGATGCAAGCTTAACACCTATCCGGATAGCTCTGAGTAGAGATACCGGATACGTATAATGGAGCAACAATTTGGAATAGCTCCAAGTAGAACAGTTATTTGGAATAGCTCCAAATAGAACGTGGTAGCTGCATCTAGGAGATGACATAGAGATTTGTAAAGCACACACGGATCTGAAAGGTTCAAACCCGTTGACTATAACCTCTCTCACAAGCAACATGATCAAACCCAGAACTCTTTGGGTGTTAGTCACATGGGGATGTGACCTTGAGTGTTAATCACATATCGATGTGAACTAGATTATTGACTCTAGTGCAAGTGGGAGACTGTTGGAAATATGCCCTAGAGGCAATAATAAATTGATTATTATTATATTTCCTTGTTCATGATAATCGTTTATTATCCATGCTAGAATTGTATTGATAGGAAACTCAGATACATGTGTGGATACATAGACAACACCATGTCCCTAGTAAGCCTCTAGTTGACTAGCTCGTTAATCAATAGATGGTTACGGTTTCCTGACCATGGACATTGGATGTCATTGATAACGGGATCACATCATTAGGAGAATGATGTGATGGACAAGACCCAATCCTAAGCCTAGCACAAGATCATGTAGTTCGTATGCTAAAGCTTTTCT
>NW_021189325.1:0-1286 GCF_002162155.2 Triticum dicoccoides | reverse complement strand
CCACCACCACCGTAGGGGGGTGGACTTGTTGTCCTTGGCGCCTCGCCTGGAAACTTGATAAACTTCTTTTGCCATAGAATGAAATGGCGCTTGACATCTCCAAGTCTTTTCTCCCCTTCAGGTGTAGCAATGTCAATCTCCAGGTCCTCAAACCCTTGGACTATGTCCTCCACCGTGACACGAGCATAGCCATCTTGAATGGGGTTGTTGTGGTGGAGTGCTCCAGGTAAACATGGTAAAGCACTGCCGATGGCTACCTTCATGGACATGTTCCCGATAGGATAATACAGATGACATTCTTTCATCTCCTTTATATCGTCCACGGGGTAGCGAGGAGGCTCCGGTGCAGTAATTTCGACCACCAGAGGCTTCGGTGCAGTAATTTCGACCACCAGAGGCTCCGGTGCAGTAATTTCGATCGTCGGTGCATCTGCACCAGCCGGTGGGGCCTCCGTGGAAGCCACGCTGCTTCTCCGCTGCTGGCTTCCGAGATCCGCTGGATGATCTTCATGCTGCACCCGAGCTGCATCTCTTTCGGCTACTAGTACACTCATGGTTTTCTTCATCACATCCATTTCCGATGCCAACCGCGCCACAACATCTGCTTCCCGATCCATCTTTCTCTTACGGCTTCTGTAACCGTACGGGTCATCGTTCTGGGGTTCAGCGTTCTGTAACCGCCCCGGTAAACACACTCCCCTGTCTCCGGGTTCAGCGTTCCCCCATGCCCGTACCACCAGCTTTTGGCCCTTGGGTCCCATCCCTCCGTACCTGGACGGATTCCTCGCGCCCTCAGCTCGTTCTCCATCTTCTCCAACCTAGGCACCCAAATGCGATACCCTCCTGGCCCCGTAACATGATTGTACTCCTTCTTAGCCGCATTTTCCTTATTTTTTTCGATATTTGAATGAACTGCTCCGATTTCTTTTGCTTCACAAATTCTGGCCAATCATGTTTCAGTTTCTCATATTGTCCTTTGAAATCCGGAGTCTTGTTCTGCTTGACAAAGTCATGGGCTAGATTTTGCTTGAATTTCCGGAATGCGTCGGCCATCTTATGAAGAGCGAACTGTTTGACTAGCCTCCTCCTCTCCTTGTTTTCCTCAATCTTGTTACCCTCCTCATCGAATTTGTTGTATTCCGGAGGTAGAACGAAATGTTCCATAAGCTTCTTGAAGCAATCTTTTTTTGTTCTCTTATCGACAAAAGTGAAACCATCATTTCGTGCCTTCTTTGGCTCATTCCACTCCTGGACGGTGATCGAGACGTTGTCTCTAACAATGGCTC
>NW_021189324.1:0-4060 GCF_002162155.2 Triticum dicoccoides | reverse complement strand
TGAAAGGTTGTTGTGTATCTAAAAAGTGTCAAAGTCACTATGCTAACTGCCATAATTATGAGGTCATGGCAACAGAGAAGTACTAATAATCATTTGTTTGTTTTTTCCAACTGTAAATTGACAACTAATTATTCTTGAACATCAATATTATATATAAAGTAATATTAATATATTTATAAACAACTATAAAAATATAAAGTAATAAAGATTAATTATTAATATATTTATGCTCTAATAAATTTAAACTATCCAGATTACTATATATAAAGTTACACAATACCTCGATATCCCGCCTGATTGTTTGTTGTGCGGTGCCAGATTGACAAGTGACCCTTCCAGACCCTTTTCTTCTAATAATGGTTGGGGCGGTGTCAGATGGGATGCGCCCCTTCCACTATCTTTTTTATTCTTTGGGTTAGGCTTTGTTGGTCCAAAAGTACAGTATGACGGTGTGAATTGACACAGATGTATCTGGATGCATGTCCTTTGATAGACACGCTATACAAGGAGGCGGGGGAATTTATCCATCATTAGAGAGTAGTGCGCTAGTTTGTAAAGGTGTGGAGATTTGACCGTAACAATCATCATGTGATGGTGCAGCCTTGTAAACATAAGATGGTTTGTCGTCCTGTTAGCGTCGTGAAAAATATGTCCAATTTGTGGCAATCATCGCCTGCCATTAGTTGTTGTGATAATGTGAGCGATGTTGTGAATGCTCCTGCTTCTAAACTTGATTGACAGGTCATCCAGATCTGGTCAAATGCACTCTTGAAGGTGCTCATTGGTGAAACTAATGGAGAACTACTGCAGATTGGAGAAAGATATGATTATGAACTTCAGCAGGATGTTATTTTACATCCACAGGAAAGATAAGGTGCAGAGATAGTCACCATCCACTCGTCATGTCTTGCAAATGTCTTATTCATGAGGCAGATGTATTATGGTATGGTGGGTTCTTTAGCATGTATGAGGTGCTCTAGCTTGTCAACGTGTTGTTGATAGAGCTTCACCTCGTCACCACAAATGATGTAGTGGAGATGATGATCTGATTTTGGTTTCTTGCCGAAGATTTTAGGTCCTTTAGGGCAAAAGCTGGAAGAAGACGCTTGGGTGCTAGGCTCCTGGTTGTTGCGAGATATATGTCGGGGATGTAGGTCGTTTGATGTGGGTTGTGTGCTCACCGTCGTTGTCACTAGTGCAGTTAACAATATCAACATCGGCTTGAGACGTGTGGTTGAGCTATGGCGACAGAAATGATCTGGAAGATTGTACCGCTAATCAGTAAAATTAAATTAACAGATTGGAAGCGTATGCGGTTCAGAAATACTCTAGGAACATGAGTCATCTTTTAGCATTTTCACCGGGTAGAGAACTTGCCTCAGTGTCCTAGACGCTTTGATATGCTTACTCGGGGGAGGCGTAGCTTGATCTCATAGCCTGCATCATATGCCACGACTTTTCAAAATTAATCATAGGTATATACTGTTGTGTACTTAAAAATATAATGTACATCCAAGGTTATAAATCAAGGAAGGATCGCTAAGAAACTCATAGACCCATGACAAATTACAGAGAAAACACAATGTACTTGCAACCTCTAAAGATTTAGATTTGAATACAGTAGTGCCACACACAAATAGAACTCACAGAAGTCAGGTATTTGTTTGAATAAAGATGGGAGTTTCAGACAACATCATACACAAAATTGATTAATATTACTCCCTCCGTTCACTTTTGTAAGACGTTTTAGACATTTAGGAGAACACCTAAAACAGTTCAATTTCAGCTGTCTTAAATGACTTACAAAAGTGAACAGAGGGAGTAACTCCTTTTGCCATTTGACTTATCTATATATTTAATATCTCATCAACTTGTTTTACTTATTAGAATACACGAGAGGCAAAAACACGAACACATGGTGAACTAAGAATTTCTTTTCGGCACAAATATGTAAACAACAGAAAGTGAGTTGTACCTAATCGAAGAATGACATTGTATCTCTCAGATTTAAACAAATTGAAGGAGTCTACATCCACTGATTTAGGATCAAAGGCAAATTTCAACATCATTCTTAATGACGTCTCCATTGCAGACATTCATTATAGACATTGGTTGTGATGCAAACAAATATAATCTGAAATCCATTTTGCTAATAATAACGGAAAACACACAAATGTAAAGACCAGAGAGCATGTAAGAAAACTAGAAACGAAACATATTCTTCTCAGGTAAGGGGAATATCATCTATGAATCGTGCTTCCCCTAGTTATGTTACTACAAAGATGAAGTACACAAACGTATAAGAAATCATGAGAACTATGTGTTGACTCAACTAAACCAAGTAGGAACCACAACTAGAAACGATATTATGATGTTTTTACATTGAAAACTTAAGATACCTGGTGAATACTAATTAGAACTTCTTGCAAGGAATGGCATCGGTGCAAATCAGTTCCTGCCTGTTTATCGACCTTCTTGACATAATCTAAATGTTCCCTGAACAAAAACAAAAGATAAATGTTATTAGGGACAAGCTAGCACATGATCTTGAAATACAAATACTTGCAAAAGAAGGGCAAAGCAAAACAAAATGAAGAGACAGATCAATTCTGTTCCAATATGCATTGTCCAAATAAGCACTTCCATTACACACATACTCAGGGGAAAACAGGACAAAGAAAGGAGAATATAAGATGATGTACATGGATGGCCTCACTATCTAGGTCAGTGCTGTCTGGTCGAGCATTGTAGAACCATCTTCTCACCTCTTTGTGATCTGATTTTCCTTGGACAACATGCAGGGCAATATCAATAATCAAATTACCATATGCTTGCAAATGGAAAACTTCCCCTACCACCCTACTAAAATTGTCAATTCAGCTGTCAGTGTTGTTTCATAGTGCATCGGGTACCTCACTTCCCTCCCTCAATCCATCCACCACAAATAAACGGAGATATTGTATACTAGATGCTGCCGCTTCTTTAGAGTATTTTTGATGTGTGGGTTCAGACTTCAACCACGAGAAAATGCTGATTCAAGTTGTGCCATTTGGGATGTCTGCACATGTTTCCCAACCAAGCAACATCTGCGGCAAGCTACTTAAATTGCTCCCTGCATATCACAGACACACACACACACACACACACACACACACACACAACATAATTTCCATGGAGTGTAACTGGGAAAACAGCTCATGTAGTTAGAAGGTATTGTCATAAAATTTATTTGTCATATAAAAAGCATTGTATTGCAGTTAAAAGGTATTGCTTTGTTTGGAGCATCTTACATCTATCTCGATAGTCAAATGAAGCAAACGTGCAGGAAAATATATAACCTTCCAGATCGAAGGAACCAACGCCAAGCGATCTGCCTCCTCGGCAAGTTCCTCCGGTAGCAAGCATTGGATCTTGTTATGGTGATGGTGGTGGTGCTCTTGATTGGAATCATCAAGGGCAACCCCTCCCCCATCTGTGCCTTTGGTCATGGTCTTTGTGGGGCACTCCATAGTGGCCTCCATGCAAGGGGCATGAGGACACAGACGAATCCCTGTATCCAGCGGAGGCAAGAATGAGGTGTCATGCATCGGCGGCCGGGATCAGGCAAGGTAGATGGGAAGCAGCGGCGCCCCCTCTCCCTTGAGCTCCATATCCATGGGAGCAGCAGCAAGGTGAGCAGCGGTAATAGGAACAACTTTTCACTAACCAATATAAGGAGATGATCCAAAGGAAGAGCTCATCCAATTTTCTCTCCATCAACAGGAGTGACAGCAGCAATAGCGGAGCTGGTTGTGTGAGTTCCAAGATACCTAATATGAAATGGGTATGTGATTCTATCACCTTGGTGTAGCATCCGAATTTCAAACAAAAGAATGATATTTAGATGCAGTGATGTATACTATCTAAACATCAATGTTTGCATAGAGAATCATTCCAACTGAAAATAGCTATAGTGGTTTGAATACCTCTTCTTTTTAAGAGCAGAACAAACCACTCTAAATCTAACTGAAAGCAATACAGAATCCAAAAAATATTAAGAAAGTTATGGTGATTCATTTCA
>NW_021189323.1:0-1085 GCF_002162155.2 Triticum dicoccoides | reverse complement strand
CATGGTTGTTGAACTCCAAGGTGCACTTACGTGTCTGTCATCAACATTCATAGTTTTTGCCAATTCTGGCCCGTTTCTTGGACTATTACTCTGTTTTGGCGTCCCGGTGTGATTTCCATGATTGACGAACACCGGGGTGCGTTTATGTGTCGGTTAGCAACACTCGCATTTTGGGCCGCTTCTGGCCCGTTTCGTCGACTATTACTCACCGTTTTGGGGCCCCAAAGCGATTTCCATGGTTGTTGAACCCCATGGTGCGCTTACGTGTCGATCATCAACAATCGCAGTTTGGGCCGATTTTGGCCCGTTTCTTGCACTATTAGTTAGTTTTGGGCGTCCCGCAGTGATTTCCACGATTGACGAACTGCGTGGTGCGTTTACATGTCAGTCATATATCAACACACAATTTTGGTCGACTCTGGTCCATTTCGTGCACGATTATTCACCATTTTGGCGTCCCAGAGCGATTTCCATGATTGAAAATTCCCGGGGTGCGTTTGCGTGTCTGTCCTCAACACTCACAGTTTGGGCCAATTCTGACGCGATTCGAGGACTATTACTCAACATTTAGGGGTCCCGAAGCAATTTCCATAGTTGTTGAACCCCAAAATGCATTTACGTGCCGGTCATGAACACTCACAGTTGTGGCCGATTCTGGCCCGTTTCGTGGACTACTCACTGTTTGGGGTCCCGGTGTGACTTGCGCAATTAACAAACCCCGGGGTGCGTTTACGTGTCGATCATCAACACTCGCAGTTTCGGCCGATTCGGGCTCGTTTTGTGGCACTCGCAGTTTTGGCCGATTCTAGCCCGTTTCATGGACTATTACTCACAGGTTTGGGGTCCCGGAGTGCTTTCCTTGATTAACAAACCCCGGGGTGCGTTTACGTATCGGTCATCAACACGCATGGTTTTTGTCGATTCTGACTCGTTTCGTGGACTATTACTCACCGTTTTGGGGTCCCGAAGAGATTTCCATAGTTGTTGAACCCCAAGGTGCGCTTACATGTATGTCATCAACAATCGCAGTTTGGGCCGAATTTTGGCCCATTTCTTGGACTATTACTTAGTTTCGGGGGTCCTGG
>NW_021189322.1:0-1210 GCF_002162155.2 Triticum dicoccoides | reverse complement strand
GATCCCCGTGGTGCGTTTACGTTTCGGTCATCAACACTCACAATTTTGGCCGATTCTGGTCCGTTTCGTGCACTATTACTCGCCGCTTTGGGGTCCCAGAGCGATTTCCATGGTTGTTGAACTCCAAGGTGCACTTACGTGTCTGTCATCAACATTCATAGTTTTTGCCAATTCTGGCCCGTTTCTTTGACTATTACTCTGTTTTGGCGTCCCGGTGTGATTTCCATGATTGACGAACACCGGGGTGCGTTTATGTGTCGGTTAGCAACACTCGCATTTTGGGCCGCTTCTGGCCCGTTTCGTCGACTATTACTCACCGTTTTGGGGCCCCAAAGCGATTTCCATGGTTGTTGAACCCCATGGTGCGCTTACGTGTCGATCATCAACAATCGTAGTTTGGGCCGATTTTGGCCCGTTTCTTGCACTATTAATTAGTTTTGGGCACCCCGCAGTGATTTCCACGATTGACGAACTCCGTGGTGCGTTTACATGTCAGTCATCAACACACAATTTTGGTCGACTCTGGTCCATTTCGTGCACGATTATTCACCATTTTGGCGTCCCAGAGCGATTTCCATGATTGACAATTCCCGGGGTGCGTTTGCGTGTCTGTCCTCAACACTCACAGTTTGGGCCAATTCTGACGCGATTCGAGGACTATTACTCAACATTTAGGGGTCCCGAAGCGATTTCCATAGTTGTTGAACCCCAAAATGCGTTTACGTGCCGGTCATGAACACTCACAGTTGTGGCCGATTTTGGCCCGTTTCGTGGACTATTACTCACTATTTGGGGTCCCGGTGTGACTTGCGCAATTAACAAACCCCGGGGTGCGTTTACGTGTCGATCATCAACACTCGCAGTTTTGGCCGATTCGGGCTCGTTTTGTGGCACTCGCAGTTTTGGCCGATTCTGGCCTGTTTCATGGACTATTACTCACAGGTTTGGGGTCCCGGAGTGCTTTCCTTGATTAACAAACCCCGGGGTGCGTTTACGTATCGGTCATCAACACGCATGGTTTTTGTCGATTCAGACTCGTTTCGTGGAGTATTACTCACCGTTTTGGGGTCCCGAAGAGATTTCCATAGTTGTTGAACCCCGAGGTGCGCTTACATGTATGTCATCAACAATCGCAGTTTGGGCCGAATTTTGGCCCATTTCTTGGACTATTACTTAGTTTCGGGGGTCCTGGAGTGATTTCCACAATTTA
>NW_021189321.1:0-2418 GCF_002162155.2 Triticum dicoccoides | reverse complement strand
CGGAGAGGGCCATCATCACGAAGGGCTTCTACATCATCATAGCCTCTCCGATGAAGTGTGAGTAGTTTACCTCAGACCTTCGGGTCCATAGTTATTAGCTAGATGGCTTCTTCTCTCTTTTTGGATCTCAATACAATGTTCTCCCCCTCTCTTGTGGAGATCTATTCGATGTAATCTTCTTCTTCTTTTTGCGGTGTGTTTGTTGAGACCAATGAATTGTGGGTTTATGATCAAGTCTACTATGAACAATATTTGAATCTTTTCTGAATTCTTTTATGTATGATTGGTTATCTTTGCAAGTCTCTTTGAATTATCCGTTTGGTTTGGCCAACTAGATTTGCCATGGGAGAAGTGCTTAGCTTTGGATTCGATCTTGCAGTGTCCTTTCCCAGTAACAGAAGGGGCAGCAAGGCACGTGTTGTATCGTTGCCATGGAGGATAACAAGAATGGGTTTATTTCATATTGCATGAATTTATCTCTCTACATCATGTCATCTTGCTTAAAGCATTACTCTGTTTTAACTTAATACTCTAGATGCATGCTGGATAGCTGTCGATGAGTGGAGTAATAGTAGTAGATGCAGAATCGTTTTGATCTACTTGTCACGGACGTGATGCCTATATACATGATCATGCCTAGATATTCTCATAACTATGCTTAATTCTGTCAATTGCTCAACAGTAATTTGTTCACCCACCTTAGAATACTTATGCTCTTGAGAGAAGCCACTAGTGAAACCTATGGCCCCTGGGTCTATTCTCATCATATCAATCTCCATCACTTTAATCTTGCTTTGTTTTTACTTTGCCTTTTACTTTACTTTGCATCTTTATACCAAAAATACCAAAAATATTATCTCTATCAGATCTCACTCTCGTAAGTGACCGTGAAGGGATTGACAACCCCTAATCGCGTTGGTTGCGAGTAGCTATCATTTTGTGCAGGTACGAGGGACTTGAGCGTGGCCTCCTACTGGATTGATATCTTGGTTCTCAATAACTGAGGGAAATACTTACTCTATCTGCTGCACCATCCTCTCCTCTTCGGGGAAAACCAACGCAAGCTCAAGAGGTAGCAAGAAGAATTTCTAGCGCCGTTGCCGGGGAGTCTACGCAAAAAGTCAACATACCAAGTACCCATCACAATCCCTATCTCTCGCATTATATTAGTTGCCATTTGCCTATCATTTTCCTCTCCCCCACTTCACCCTTGCCGTTTTATTCTCCTTCTCCTTCTCCTTTTCTGTTTGCCTTTTTCTCGCTTGCCTTTTGTTTGCTCGTGTGTTGGATCGCTTGTTTGTCGCTATGTCTGAAATTGGGGAAGTTATCGCCGATATGGGCGATAACAATATCATCGAAAATTCTGATGCTCCAGCTGAAGAACCCCCTACCTATCATACAAAAAGATTTCGAATCGGTAGTGGTAATATTATTGGAAAAGGAGTTATCCAAGATTTCTTTACTTGTGCCGGTGCTTTGACCTCTATGGGCGGTTCTATTCTCCATAGAACTAGTGGTCTTGCGGACGCTATTGCCATGCTTATCGTTGAACTTGAAAGGCAATTTATGCATATGCACCCATCTATACAAAGAATTTTCCTAGAATTTTCTAATATCGAGCATTCTTCTATTAAGCGTGCTGCTACTATCTTTTTGGCTCATGAATTCAGATTTATAATAAAAGATGCCAAAGAAATCTTTGCGCACTATAGGGTGGACGCTGGCCGTCCTCCCATAGAATCTATCCTCTTTGATCAAGAAGAAATTATGCGCTTTCAATCTCTTGTCTATGTTGCTTTCAATGAAAACCATAGAAAAAAGGTGCCAATCAATATTTTAATTGATAGAATCTCTGAACTTAATGATGATTTGGCTATTCGAAATAATGATCTAGGGTGCTCTCTTGAGTTTAGGCTCACAAGGTTCTGTCAAAAGAATGCTTATAATGATGAATTGGTTGTGCAATACGAAGGGCCGAAAGAGGAACCTATACCTCCCAAAATTGATCTTGGGGACTTTTGTCCTATCAAATTTGGCCCTTTTGATTACTTTTGTTTGCCTCAAAGGAAACTTGCTGCCGAACGTAGAGAATATGAAATGAGTTTTACCGATCTATCTTATTACTACGGCACTACCTAGATCTATCCTCGCTTTTATGCCTAGCTAGGGGCGTTAAACGATAGCGCTTGTTGGGAGGCAACCCAATTTTATTTTTAGTTTTTTTGTGTTTTTCTTCTGTTAGGGAATAAATAACCCATCTACCTTCTGTTTGGATGTGGTTTTGTGTTTTAATAAGTGTTTGTGCAAAGCTAGACCTATTGGATCTTCTTGGATGATAGTTATTTGATCTTGCTGTAATTTCCAGAAACTTTGCGTTCAGTGCCCGAATTGTTAAAAATCATCAGAATGTGATAAAAT
>NW_021189320.1:0-1150 GCF_002162155.2 Triticum dicoccoides | reverse complement strand
GACACAACTCTAAGCAGTAGCAGGCATGACAAACAAGCAAGAATGAGTAGGCACAACAGGGCTCAAACAACTCCTACTCATGCTAGTGGGTTTCATCTATTTACTGTGGCAATGACAGGTCATGCAAAGGATAAAGGGGTTCAGCTACCGCAGCAAGTAACAGTTGAATCGTTGTTGTCCTAATGCATTAAAAGAGAGCAGGAGCGAGAGAGTAGGATTGTATCGGAATGAACAAGGGGGTTTTGCTTGCCTGGCACTTCTGAAGATAACATTGAGTCTTCATCAGTGTCAACGATCACATCATCGGTATCACGTCTATCGAGAGGGGACAAATACCGGCAACATAGAAGGGAACACAATCAATGCAATGCACAATATGATGCATGATCATGACATGGCAAAATGAATGTGTTTTGGGCTAATGCAACTAGCAACAGATTAAATGAAGTTGGATTGAATACAAGATTCAAATTCAAACTCCATAAGTGATTATTTAAATGCCCTTTATATGATTTGTGCTAAGCAGCATCTATAAATTGTTCTAACATGCATGAAAATGGTACAGATGGATTCCTTGAATTTTTCTGATAATTTTTCATATATAAATTATTTAATTTGGAGTTACGGTTAATTTTCTATGATTTATTGAAGTTTTAGCTATTTTCTGAAATAATAAATCATTTAAGAATTATTTAAATTCCAGAAAACATTTACTGCGTCAGCAGTGCGTCACCGTGACGTCAGCAGGTCAACTGGGTGCTCCAGGTCAAACCTGACGTGTGGGGGCCACACGTCAGTGACACAGGAACTAAACAGGGTTTAGTTAATTCTTAACTAACGTAATTAGAAGGGCTGGGGCCCACAGTCAGCGGGTCAGTGGGTTAGCTAAAATTTAATTAGTACCTAAACCAAATTAGCAGGGCCTCGGGCCCACATGGCAGTGAAACAGTGGCTAAATAAATTAAAATAAACTAAACTAATTAACAGGGGGCTGGCCCCACCTGTCATCGACCCAGGGGGAGGTCAAACCCCTGGTCAGCGGGGTCAACTCGCCGGCGTTTAGCCGCCGGCGAGGCTAAACGCGGCGGTGCAGGTGCGGGTTTCACGTACAGGGCACCGTTCGGTGCGCCCTTTGGCTCTACGGAGAGCT
>NW_021189319.1:0-1130 GCF_002162155.2 Triticum dicoccoides | reverse complement strand
CGAGAACCGCACGTCAAGTGGATGGAGATCAGGCACGTACGTCTCTCTCTTACCTTCTCCTCTCTTCCTTTTTACCTTCTCCACACGCCGTGCTTCGGGGTCGGCATTACACCTCCGGGCGGACGCAGCAGGACTCCGACTTGTACCTGGACCCAATGCAAGGACCTCCCTACTTCATTCCGGTCACCGACGACCTCCTTGAGAAGTAACTCGATCGCAGCTTATTTTCAAGGGAGGAACTGGACTGGTTGAGCGGGATGACGATGACCGACGACCAAAAACACGAATGGGATTAATTACGTGGGGCGTGGTACACTGGTACTACGCGGGCGCACTAGTAACGCTGGGAACGGTTTGGACAACTTGGACATGCATTCTTCTTGTGGCGATGACCAAAAACATGGTCCGGGGTGGGCAAAGAGGTACTCCCTCCGTCCTTAAAAAAGTGTACTTCCAACTTTGTTGGAGGGTTAAAATATCTTAAAATTTGATCGAGTTTGTGCAAATATATGTCAATGCTTGTGAAACCAAATAGGTATATGACAAAAATATATTTTATCATAAATCTAATGCTATTAATTTGATGGCATAAACATTGGTCTATTATTGTATAAATACGGTCAAACATATAAAACTTTGACTTTCCAACAAAGTTGGAAGTACACTCTTTCAAGGACGGAGGGAGTAGTGTTCATCTGCTCCGCAAACTGAAATAAGGTTGACCGATGCATCCTCCATGGACAGAGCGCGCGCGGGAACCCACCCATTGGAGTTACTCACTCCATGGGTTGCACCCATGCAACCACGCCCGAGGTGACATGGGTTCTGCAACGTCACCGACTTTTGGAAGGGACAATCATGCATGTGCACTTGTGCAGGGTTGCACTCCTTAATCTGGCCTGCCTTTTGATGTGTTTTGTTGCCTTACGCATGCATCTCTCATGCCGGGGGTATGGCAGGTCTAGCTCTATGTGTCAACGCGCGCCTTCGACTTGGGTGGCCTCGTAGAACCCCGTGAGACATGACCGCACTGGTAGAAAACCGCAACGTGTCCGCAGTCAGCGCACGATAACAACTCGATGAAATGCGCACTAAAAAATAGATTAAGAAGGGGGAGGTATAAGATGAGC
>NW_021189318.1:0-847 GCF_002162155.2 Triticum dicoccoides | reverse complement strand
GACCTCGCCGTCCCACACCTGCGCCCCCCTGCTGCTCGCCTAGCTCGTCGGCCCCGCGCAGCTTGCCGCGGGTGCCCGCCGCTCCCCCTGGCCGCTACTACCGCGCCGTCCCGCCTCAACCGTTGCTGCGCCGCGGCCTTGATCTGCCGCCGTGCCCCGGTGGCCTTGCACCGCCGCGCTCCCTCGGGCACGAGCGCCCGCAACCAGCGCCCCGCCCCGTTAACCACTGCCCGGATCCACTATGGCCCCTGTGCCTATGACATGAGGGGCCCAGGCCCTAGAACGAAAATTAAAAAAAAAGATTTAATAAAATAAATAAATAAATAATTAAAATATTAATTAGTTAATTAATTAAAGAAATAATTAACTTAATTGATCCTGATTAGATTAACCTAATCACCTAGTTAGTTAATTAATCTATTAGGTTAGTTAACAGTCAATGACAGCTGGGACCCACACGTCAGTTTGACCAGTCAACGCCCCTGTTGACTGCTGACGTCATGCTGACGTCATGATGACGTCAGCAAACACTGTTTTGGATAAGGTTGGATTTAAATGAATAAATAAAATCAGAAAATGATTTAAATCTTTAGAAAATCATATCTTTTAATCCGTAACTCGGATGAAAATACTTTCTACATGAAAGTTGCTCAGAACGACGAGACGAACCCGGATACGCAGCCCGTTCGTCCACCACACACCTCTAACATACCAAACACGCAACTTTCCCCCTCCGGTTCATTTGTCCGAAAACGCGAAACCCCGGGAATACTTTCCCGGATGTTTCCCCCCTTCGTCGGTATCACCTACTACCGCGATTGGGCACACCTAGCATCGTTACTTGTCA
>NW_021189317.1:0-1516 GCF_002162155.2 Triticum dicoccoides | reverse complement strand
CTAATGTTCTCCTTGATGTGCTAGTGTAACCCACCCATAGATATGGTTTGATATCTAGAACATCAAGTAAAAAGGTCGGACTTCGGAACACAGAAATCCATAGGGGCAACTAGGGAGTAATCCTACGAAATCCCTATGGGGAGGTGGCCAACTTCCTCAAACAAGATACTATAATAATAGGTCTACCGGATGGGTGTGTTGGCCACGACATCCACCTTGCCGGTTATTGAGAGACCAATATTATAATTCTTGGAAAATGTTCCAACCATCACATCTGCCTGAGATTCAGATCTGGTTGGTGTCAGGATACCCCAGACTCATCAAGTCTAGAAAGAAAAATGAAAGTTTGCAACACAAATCGACGAGATGACGTTGCGAGATTCTCGGGGAATGAACTATGATAGTGAGCTCCAAAACATGAGCTGGTTCTGCTACAAACATGTGAACACGTTGTCCCAGACAAGCATGACCACGTGGTAGTCTTAAATTAAAACACTACCGAGTTCTGGAGGGGGAACCATCAACGAGGGTATCGAAGTCTTGTGCATTACCATGGATTAACACTTAACTCCTTTTCTCGAACAAATCAGTCAGTGGCTTGGGGTGCTACGGAACACATATGGAATGGAGGTTGCAAGTCTCCGAACCACAGAATACTTTCGCACGTATGCATGACTGATTTGGGATGATTCCAAAGAAACAACATTGAGTTTCTCGAATCCACGGCGGCAACTTGCATCAGATGCACATGAGTTAAAGGAAGTCACTACCTTCATCCACAAATACTTCATGAGCTAGCATGAAGAAAATGCTTTCAAAAGTTTCCAACACTAACTTAATGTTCAACAAAATCATGGAGGAGATAAGGATGTTGTCAATGGGCTCAACAACAATTCTTCCGGGTTTCCTTTTAAAAGGAATTCCATAGTTAAGTGAACAAGTGATAGCATTGGTCAGACCCAAAAGATATAATGGTGTATGCTCGAGGGATCAACCACGAATAAGACAACATTACGAGCATCATTGGTACTGATTTGATTTGATGATAGCCCACACTCAAATCAAAGGATTGATAAGACAATAGGTCCAGCAACTGATCACAAGGACCAATCGATGAAGATATCATCTTTCTTCAACACACACTACACAATAATATCCCTTTGGAACGAACTAAGTCAGACAAGCTTTTATCTTCCAACTCTCCAAGTTGTTGTCTAGCTTAACCAACTAGCTCAGGGATATCTAACACCGATTCTTGGAGAGAAGGTGGTTCACAAGAAACCAACTTGATCACAAACTCAACATAGCGGTCAGGTGACAACCCAGTAACACCTCCAAGAAGATATTTGGAAAGTCACGAACCACCGGTATGTTACTAAGCTCGAGAACAATCTTGCTTTTGAGGGCAAGACGATATGATCAAATGAGTGAGGACTTGACAAGATCCTAACTCATCAATCGAAGGGTGCACCGAAATAAGGACTAGGTAGCACGATCAGTCTTAGAAGGATGATTC
>NW_021189316.1:0-755 GCF_002162155.2 Triticum dicoccoides | reverse complement strand
GACGAGGTGGCCGCGGTGACGGCCGGCGCGGTTCGCCTAGGGGTCGGGGCGACGTGGGGTTCGTTCCCCTCGATCCCGATCTAGATCAGGGATGGGGGGAGAGAGACGAGAGAGTGGGGGTGGGGATCGTGCGGGGGAAGTGAGAGGTGTCGGTGGGGGTTACGAGTTAGGGTTCGGTGGTGGGGAGGCCTAATTAGGCCAGAGGCGTGGGCCGGCCTGGCTGGGCGATGGCCCAGTTGGGCCAAGGGGTCCAGTGGGGGAAGGGGGGTATTTGTCTCCCCCCCATTTTATTTATTTTTGGATTTTGTTTTTATTTCTTTTCTCTTAGTTAGTTTTCTTTTATGTTTTGCCTTTGTTTCCTATTGTTTTATTTTTTAAAAAAAATATATACTTGGCAT
Source organism: Triticum dicoccoides (assembly GCF_002162155.2). Lineage (NCBI taxonomy): Eukaryota > Viridiplantae > Streptophyta > Magnoliopsida > Poales > Poaceae > Triticum > Triticum dicoccoides. The sequence continues at coordinate 357 of NW_021189316.1, read as the reverse complement.
CTAATTTAGTAATTCAATTTAGGCCATTGTCACAAAAAGTCTAGTCCTCAAATAATTTAGTTTGACATTTTATTAATTACAAAAGGTATTTAAATAACTATTTATGCTGCTGTTTTATTCATCTAATAGTATTTAAACATTTTATAAAAGTGGGGTTTCTTCACCACAATCACCTTTGCATTATTTAGCACGACTCGAACATTTTAGTTTTAAAGTTTGAAAACTTTTGTTGTTTGTCTTTATTTTAAATTTGAATTTGAATCGGTTTTTGAACTAACGAGAGATTATCAACAGTAAACGAGGTGACGTGGCATCATTAGCAAAGGGTCACTGTAGCTTAATTACCCGGGCGTCACA
>NW_021189315.1:0-1066 GCF_002162155.2 Triticum dicoccoides | reverse complement strand
CCGCCGGCATCGCCGTTTCCATCGCCGGCCGCCGAGGATCTTCACCGTCAATTCGCCACCATCGTCGCTTCCCCGAGCTCGCTGACCCTCCCTGCACGATCCCCGTGAGTCCCTGCTTCGTTTCCCCCTAACCCCAAGCCCGATTTCGAGCTCTAGCCGCCCCCTCTACCGGAGCCGAGATGCTCCGCCGCACGGACTCGTCGCCGGCGAAGCCCCGGTGACCAAATGGCCCCGCGCGTGCGTCCGTTGCACTCGCAACGACCCGTGGAGCAACGCTAGCGTGGCAGCTAGCTTGTTTGCAAGCCGCAGCGCTAACCCCGCACCCACCCGAGCTCCGGCCGCCGCCTCGGGCTCCATTCCGGCGAACCCCGGCCACCCCCGCACCTCCCGTTGGCCCCCCTAGATGCGCACGGGCACTGGCTACCCTCTGGTGCCCTTGGCTTGGCCCAAAACCGCTCGCAGCGCCACTCTGGCGAGCTCCCGCCGCAGTTTTGGTCGTCGCCGGCCGAACTCCGGCGACTGCCGACGTGGCACGCCTAATTAGCACTAATGATCCTATTAAACTAACCCCGTGACACTGACAGTGGGCCCCGTAGCGGGTCAAAGCCCGGGTCAACGCGGGATTAGCCCCTGTGTCACTGACGTGTGGACCCCACACGTCAGGTTTGACCTGGACCGCCCGTTGACCTGCTGAGGTCAGCATGAGGTCATGCTGACGCCATAATTCATTTTCTGGAATTATTTTAATTCTAAATATTCAGGAAATTCCAGAAAATTGTAAAAACTTCTAAAAATCATAGAAATTCAACCGTAACTCCAAATTAAATAATTTATATATGAAAAATTATCAGAAAAATTCAAGGAATCCATCTGTACCATTTTCATGCCTGTTAGAACAACTTATAGCTGCTGTTTAGCACAAATCAAGTGAATGACATTTGAATAATCACATATGGAGTTTGAATTTGAATCTTGTATTCAAACCAACTTCATTTAATCTGTTGCTAGTTGCATTAGCTCAAAACACATTCATTTTGCCATGTCATGATCATGCATCATATTGTGC
>NW_021189314.1:0-781 GCF_002162155.2 Triticum dicoccoides | reverse complement strand
CGAGTGTTGATACCGACACGTAAACGCACGACAGGGTTCGTTACTCGTGGAAATCAATCCGGGACCCCAAAACAGTGAGTAATAGTCCATGAAACAAGCCAGAATCGGCCAAAACTGTGAGTGTTGATGACCGACACGTAAGCGCACCGTGGGCTTCAACAAGAATGGAAATCATTTTGGGACCCCAAAACGGTGAGTAATAGTCCATGAAACGGGTCAGAATCGGCCAAAACTACGAGTGTTGATGACGGACACGTAAACCTACCCCAGGGTTTGTTACTCGTGGAAATCACTCTGACACCCCAAAACAGTGAGTAATAGTCCATGAAACGGGTCAGAATCGGCCAAAACTGTGAGTGTTGATGACCGACACGTAAGCGCACCTTGGGGTCCAACAAGAATGGAAATCACTTTGGGATCCCAAAACTTTGAGTAATAGTCCACGAAACGGGTCAGAATCGGCCAAAACTATGAGTGTTGATAACCGACACATAAACGCACCACAGGGTTCGTTACTCCTGTACATCACTCCGGGACTCCAAAACAGTGAGTAATAGTCCATGAAACGGGCCAGAATCGGCCAAAACTATGAGTGTTGATGACCGACACATAAGCGCACCTTGGGGTCTAACAAGAATGGAAATCACTTTGGGACCCCAAAACGGTGAGTAATAGTCCACGAAACGGATCAGAATCGGCCAAAACTGCGAGTGTTGATACCGACACGTAAACGCACGACAGGGTTCGTTACTCGTGGAAATCAATCCGGGACCCCAAAACA
>NW_021189313.1:0-1039 GCF_002162155.2 Triticum dicoccoides | reverse complement strand
CCCTTTGTAACAGACGAGTTTCCGTATGAAACGTTGATACTTCGAAAGAGATTGTCCGTTTTGTACACGAAGTGTATCCAGTTTTTGCCGTAACCCTCTCTACATTCTCGCACATGCTATGTGGGTGAAATGATGATACCATGCCAACTTGGAGCCTTTTCAGAGTTCATTTCAAATGATTTTTAATTTCATGGTCTTATAGCTCAAAATAATCAGTAAACGCATGAAAAATAACAAATCAAGTCAGAAAGGGTTGTAAATTGATGATGTGTCTTTGAATGGTGCATTTTGAACATAGAAAAACAATGGAGTTCAAATAAGTTCAAAAAAAATGAAATCCCTTTGTAACAGACGAGTTTCCATATGAAACCCTGATACATCGAAAAAGATTGTCCGTTTTGTACATGAAGTGTATCTAGTTTTTGCCATAACCCTATCTACAGTCTCGCACATGCTATGTGGGTGAAATGATGATACCATGCCAACTTGGAACCTTTTTAGAGTTCATTTAAAATGCTTTTCAATTTCATGGTCTTATAGCTCAAAATAATCAGTAAATGCATCAAAAATAACAAATGAAGTCAGAAAGGGTTGTAAATTGATGATGTGGCTTTGAATGGTGCATTTTGAACACAGAAAAATAAGGGAGTTCAAATAAGTTCACAAAAATGAAATCCCTTTGTAACAGACGAATTTCCGTATGAAACCCTGATACTTCGAAAGAGATTGTCCGTTTTGTACATGAAGTGTTTGCAGTTTTTGCCGTAACCCTCTCTACTTTGTCACACATGCTATGTGGGTGAAATGATGATACCATGCCAACTTGGAACCTTTTCAGAGTTCATTTTAAATGCTTGTCAATTTCATGGTCTTATAGCTTAAAATAATCAGTAAATGCATGAAAAATAACAAATGAAGTCAGAAAGGGTTGTAAATTGATGATGTGGCTTTGAACGGTGCATTTTGAACACAGAAAAACAATGGAGTTCAAATAAGTTCAAAAAAAATGAAATCCTATTGTAACAGGCGAGTTTCCATA
>NW_021189312.1:0-1088 GCF_002162155.2 Triticum dicoccoides | reverse complement strand
GCGGTGGCGCGGGCTCGCACGGGCCAGATCTGGGCCCCACGGGCCGCGAGGTGGTGGGAGGCAGCGGAGATAGGTGGCGGCACGGGGTTGTTCCGGGGCGGTGGACGCGTCCGGACTGCGGCGGACATGTCTGGTGGCGCGGTGGGGAAAAGGGGTAGGGTTTCATCTGCGCGAAAAAATCCGGGAGGGGCACAAATATATAGGTAGAGGGAGTTAGGAGTGTCCAAATGAGGTGCGGTTTTCGGCCACGCGATCGTGATCGAACGGCGGAGAGCATGGAGGGGAGTTTGCTGGGCTAGGTGGGCTGTGGGAAGAGGTGTTGGGCTGCAAAGAGAAAGGGGCTTTACGGTTACCCGGTTAACCGTTGGAGTATCAAATGACCTCCAAATGGCACGAAACTTGACAGGCGGTCTACCGGTGCTATACTAAGGCCGCTTGGAAAACCTCGGTCCATTCCGAGAATGTTTAACACCCGCTCATAACGAGAGACAAAAAGGGAACGCCGGAGGGCATAGGAGCGTCGGATTGCAAAACGGACAACAGGGAAAATGCTCAGATGCCTGAGACGAACACGTATGCAAAATGAGATGCACATGATGACATGATAAAATGCAACACGCAAGCACATGACATGGCAATGACAGAGAATAACTGGAAGAAACCTAGCGCATCGAATTCGGAGCGTTACAATAGGACTGGTGATCAGTCTTTGAATCCTCCTCTGAGGAGCTCTCTATAGCCAGCAAGATGTCTGCTTCAGCAGGTAGCATTGTCTGCTCTGAATACCTTATTTTCACTCCAGATACTTCCATCACCGCTTCAAATGGCTGATGCACAGGAAGAGTAGTTGAATATACAAACGTTGTTGACAAATGGAACACGTAATACAAAAAAATGATAGCATGATATAATTCACATACATGATGATTGTCTAAACAGCATGGCATTGCATAATTCACATATATAATGCCTTTGCAACAAGATGGCAATGCATAATTCACATATATGGTAATTAGACACTGAACAGATGGCATTCACACAAAGCATGTCTAAACTAATCAAATGGCATAGCAATGTGAGACACCATG
>NW_021189311.1:0-1701 GCF_002162155.2 Triticum dicoccoides | reverse complement strand
GTTCTTACCATGCAGCAGGCGGTGATCGGCAACCAGCGGTGTCAAGTAACTCCGAATATTGAGTAAAGCGATTGCCAGGGGAGCGTACGTATACACGGTGTAGAAATATGTGGAGCTGGGTTGGCTATATATGGTAGCAAAAGATTAGCAATAATCAATTCAAAGATGCAATGTTGAATAAACGCTCAACGACGGTACTGTGCTGGTCCTAGGCTAGACCGAACTAGAGACGCGAGCCTAGAACACTAATGAGGTCACGTCGTAGCACAACCAGCATCAATGAAGCATACAAAGCAGCTCTGGACAGCAAGATATAAGTGAAGATCACAACGGCAGTAAAGATAATGATGTGAAACAATAGCCAAGCTGTTTTACTGAACAGTGCACAAAACAGATTCCAATCCGAATTCAGGTACGAGATTGATTCTAGATAGATCCAATTTTTTTTCTTCTCTCTTTTTTTTCTCACGCTTTTTTTTCTTTTTCTTCTCCCTCTTTTTCTTTTTTTTTCTTTCCTTTTTTCTCTCTTTTTTTTTCTTTATCTTCTTTTTCTCCCTCTTTCCAAGACAAACTAGATAAGATGCAGATTCGATCAGGCGAAGATGTGAGTGACCTCAACTATGATTATGACAATAAACAGTGCGTAGCACGTGGTGGAAATTGGTGGATTGGATGGTGGACAGCGGATGGGATAATGATGCAACGGCTGCGTGACTAATGTGAACAGAACTTGAAACTCTAAAGGAACTAGACACTAAGACCAGCAACTCGACACGACGATGCAACCGATAATTCAACTATGCAAGCAATGAAAAGAAAATTGCAAAGGCTCAGACTGGCTTGGACCAAGGATGAATAGATCTAACTCTTTTTTGTGGCTTTTTCTTGGACAATAGGTAAGAAAATAAATCTAATCTAGGAAAACTGGAAATTCTCACCGAGCAACCTGAAAACTGATACCACTTGATAGAGGCGAGGGTGTCCCGATCTTTCGATGAGATGATAACTATCGATTTGGTGGAGACGACTTTGACGATCCGACTACAAACGTGCAACGACGTTGTGCCTTAGCAATCGCTAAACCAACTCCGAGAGGTTATTGACCACGCCGAAGCACGATCAACCTGACCACAAAGGTCTATTCCTGCAAGCAATCGAAGAACAAGCAAGAATATGATAAAAGCAATCTGAATATCGCGAATATGTATGAAGTATTGATAATGGTGGGGATCCGAAAAGTGGTCTTGGTCTGGTCGTTGGACACAAACGAAACACATGAAGTTGCAATGGCTAACTTTTAACTAAACAAATCCCAAGGAAAAGCTACTAGATGGATCTACTTATATAGGAGCAAGGGGTGGCGGCCAAGGAGGTGGGAGGACGTCCCAAGGCAGCCTAAAACTAAATCTAGGTCGTACAAGGCCAATGGGCCCAAGTGGAGGTGATGTAACACCTTTGGACTTGTAGTTTGACTCGGATTCTGCTGCAGCATCAGATTGTTTCGTCCACAACTCAACGCTCCGGACGAATTTGAAGGTGATTCCAATTGGGTTGGAAAGTGCACGAAATCTAGTTTCCAACAAAAAAAGAATCACCCAATTCAGAGTCCGTATGAAAAACTTGTGTCCGTTTTGAGTCAGGTGTGTCTGTGCAGTCCGAATCTGAATCCAGAACGTGAGAGACTTGGACTCTATCTTCTCT
>NW_021189310.1:0-1405 GCF_002162155.2 Triticum dicoccoides | reverse complement strand
GTTCGAAACAAAGCTCGATAACAGATTTAATGAACTGCTTGCGCGTCTTCCACCACCGGCTGCACCTGTCGCACCTCTGCAACAACAACAACTACGCCCCCTTCCGAATCAGTATGGACGAGCACAGCGTGTTCCTATTGAGCCAGGACAAACTTCTGGTGCCGCTGCTACTGCTGTTGGTGCTTCTTTGGCTCCTGCTACTGCTCCTGCTGGTACCCAGGAGGATGATGAGTATGCGGGTGATTATGAGGATGAGGTTGATCAAAATCAGATCTACGAGCAGCCACCAGCACCACCACCAGCAGGTCGACCTCAGGTATATATTCGTCATGGTAGGCCTGCACCACCACCTCAGGTACGCGATGATGTCCATATTCCTAAACTGAAATTGAATATTCCACCATTTGAGGGTAGATATGTTCCTGATATATATCTTACTTGGGAGTTAGAAACTGAACAACAATTTACATGTTTACAATATCCTGAGGAGAGACGAGTTGCTGCTGCTGTTTGTGCTTTCACTAGTTTTGCATGTGTATGGTGGTCTGAACATTGTAGATTATATCCTATTCCAACTACTTGGGCTGCTTTGAAAACTGCTATGCGTACGCGTTGGGTTCCACCATATTATCAACGTGAATTGCTTCAAAAATTGCAGCGTTTAAGACAAGGGAAAAATTCTGTAGAAGAATATTATCAGGAATTACAAACTGGCATGATTAGATGTGGCATTGTTGAGGAGAATGAAGCTATGCTTGCACGTTTTCTGGGTGGATTAAATAGAGAGATTCAGACCATTTTAGACTATAAGGAGTATACTAATATCACTCGTTTATTCCATCTTGCTTGTAAAGCTGAACGTGAAGTGCAGGATCGACAAGCATTGGGGCGAACTAACTTTTCTGCAGGTCGACCTTCATCATGGACACCACGTGTATCTTCTACTTCAACTGCACCAGCACCTCCATCCGGTGCCACCTCCAGCCGTGATACAAGAAAACAGGCACAACCACCATTATCTGCCAAGAGCGCACCTGCGGGGCCTGCACAGCGTTCTTCTTCTTCCATGGCATCAACAGGGCACACAAGTGATATTATTTGTCGTCGTTGTAAGGGAGGAGGTCATTATGCGAGGGAATGCAAATCTCCGCGTGTGATGATTGCTACCGCGGATGGTGGATATGAGTCCGCTAGTGACTATGATGAGGAGACATTGGCTCTTATTACACGTGAAGAACATGGTGGAGATGATTCTGATCATGAGACGCAATACATGGCTCCTGAAGATGCTGACAGGTATGAATGTTTAGTTGCTCAACGTGTTTTGAGTGTGCAGGTCACACAAGCTGAGCAAAATCAGAGGCACAATTTGTTCCATACCAAGGGAGTTGTGAAGGAACGTTCT
>NW_021189309.1:0-1481 GCF_002162155.2 Triticum dicoccoides | reverse complement strand
GGTGTGTGCCAAGAAAGGGGTTTACAACTTACTGAACTGTACCCTACCTGCGGCAGGGACAAGTGGTAGTACGAAAGAAAGTATGGGGGTTACTGGAACAAGACTCGATCTACGGTTAACTCAGGAGGTCTATAAATTCCCTACATGATATGTGTAACAAAAATATTTCAACCAACAGAATCACCACTCATTATACCTTACTATGCCATACCAGGCATAACCGTCCCGACGGAGACCGGCGACAAGCTCACACCTACCCAAGGCAGAGGCTTTCCCGGATTCTTTTCCAGCATGCATGCAAGGCACATGAGGATGATTACCATCATAAGTATATTCATTTCCAACAGCAAGGGAATCACTAATTTGCAATTCAAGCAAATGATCGCGCCACCACATAAAATAATGCGTTCTCCGTATTAGGGCGGTGTTATAAGCGTGCCAACTAACACACAAAAATATTATGCCTGGGTTTAGAATGCTTGCCTTCAAGTTGTGTAGAGGCAGGGTGCATGCTAAAGCTTTCGAAAGTTTTCTTCTTCTCCAAAAATCCTATTTTGAAAATATTCAAATAACACATACTTCAAAAACAGTACAAAGAAGTTGTCTGAAGATTTTTCAAATAAATCTTAAAATAAACTAGACTAAATTTGAGGGAGGTAGGAAAAAGAATCAACTCATTTGGAGTTTTATTTAAAAAGATATAGCCAGTCAAAGTTTAGTCAGTTTTCTGTTTAAAAAACAATTTAAATAAAAGAAACAGAAAATAAAAATGGTTCGAGGGGAAGGCGTAGTCTGCGCTTTACGCCTCCACTTAAAACACGTGGCGGCGGGGCTGGTCACTGACAGTGGGTCCCTTGGGCCCACTGGTCAGGTTTGATCAGTCGCCCGCGTCTTCTTCCTCCTCTGCCCGAGCGGGGGCGGGGTTCCGGCGATCACAGCCGACGAACGGCGGCTCCCCATGGGGATCCAAGCGCAGGGATGGCTCCGCCAGACCAGGGTGGTCCTCCCGGTGGTTGTTGGGTCGGCGGGGGTGAAGGGAGTCGCCGGCGGCGAGCTCCGCGGTGGAGGTGGCTTCGGGCACGATTGGGGATCCGCGCTACGGTGGCTCTCCGTCGAGGCTGAAGGTTTGGGTGGCTCCGCAAGGTCGAGGGGAAGAGAACGATGGCTCTGGTTGGGTGGGGGAGGGCTTGACTGCGACGGAACGGACCGGAGGGCGGCGGTGGCCGAACTGGCCGGGGACAGGGAAGAAGGCTCCCCGCCTTCGATGACTGGCCATGGGGCGCTATGGGGGTGGCCTGAGGTCGCCTGAGTGCTCGAATGGGCTCGGGGGCCTCCTTTTATAGCGCGACGAGGTCGGTTCCGCGGCGGTGGATAAGGAAGCCAGCGACCGTTGTTCTGTAGCTTGCAGGGCATCGTGGCGGCGACGAGCGCTTGTAGACGAGCGTGAGGATAAGCTTGGACTGCTCCAGGGGGCAGCTGGC
>NW_021189308.1:0-998 GCF_002162155.2 Triticum dicoccoides | reverse complement strand
CGTATGTGTGGGGAAACAAGAGATAGGGTTGATTTCGGACCCCTCCACCAAGGGCCACGAAATTCCCCCCTCTTCCTCCATATATACAGCCCTTAGGGCATCGTTTAGACTTTGGGTTTTGTTTAGATTAAAAGTTCGCCATAGCTGCAACTTCGCGTACTTCGTTTGTGTTCAACGACCAGACAAAGGCGTCACAGAACCCCACCTTGATCAATAAAGCTTTCATCTTATATTCGCAATATCCAGATTGCAATCTCAGTTTCTTGCTTGTTCTTCGTTTGCTCGCAGGAAACAGACCCTCGTGGTCAGGTTGATCGTGCTCCGGCGTGGTCAATAACCTCTCGGAGTTGGTTTAGCGATTGCTAAGGCGCGACGTCCTCGCACGTTCGTAGTCGGATCGTCAAAGTCGACTTCCACCAAAGCGAAATCCACCATCTCATCGAAAGACGGGACACCTTTGCCTCTATCACCAAGGGAGTTGTGAAGGAACGTTCTGTGCGCATCATAATAGACGGAGGGAGCTGCAACAACTTGGCTAGCATGGAGATGGTGGAGAAGCTTTCTCTCACCACAAGACCACATCCACATCCTTACTACATCCAATGGTTCAACAACAGCGGCAAGGTTAAGGTAACACGTACTGTTCGTGCGCATTTTAGTATCTCTACATATGCTGATTATGTTGATTGTGATGTGGTACCTATGCAAGCATGTTCCTTATTACTTGGTAGACCATGGCAATTTGATAAAAATTCTGTACACCATGGTAGAAACAATCACTATACTCTTGTTCATAAGGATAAAAATATTACTTTGCTTCCTATGACTCCTGATTCCATTTTGAAAGATGATATTAATAGAGCTAATAAAGCACAACAGGAGAAGAATAAGAGTGAAAATCAGATTGTGGCAAAAGAATTTGAGCAACAAATGAAGCATAATAATAAACCATCTAGTGTTGCTTCTGAAATTAAATTGAAAAGTGCATGTTTATTTGC
>NW_021189307.1:0-1020 GCF_002162155.2 Triticum dicoccoides | reverse complement strand
AAAAGAGAGAGGAGATCTAGATCCACATTTCCACCAATCACTTTCTCCTCTATGTGAGGGGAACCCCTTGGATCTAGTTCTTGGAGTTCTTGGTGTTCTCCTTCTTGTTCTTCCTCTCATTTTCCTCCCTAGCATTAGTTGCTTCGGTGGGATTTGAGAGAGAAGGACTTGGGCACTCCGTGTGCCCTTGCCATTGCATTTGGTGCATCGGTTTGAGTTCTCCATGTGATACGTGGAAGTTACAAGTTGAGAAGCTTATTACTCTTGGGTGCTTGGTGCCCTTGAGCTTGTTCATCTTGGGTGCTTGGGCGCCCCTAGTTAGTTGGTGGTGTTCGGAGCTCAATCATTGTGGTGTAAAGCTCCGGGCAAGCGTCGGGGTCTCCAATTAGGTTGCGGAGATCGCCCCAAGCATTTTGACGGGTACCGGTGACCGCCCTCAAGGGTTGAAAATTTGTACGGGTTCGGTGACCGCCCTCAAGGGTCCCTTAGTGGAATCACGGCATCTTGCATTGTGCGAGGGCGTGAGGAGATTACGGTGGCCCTAGTGGCTTCTTGGGGAGCACTGTGCCTCCACACCACTCCAAACGGAGATTAGCATCCGCAAGGGTGTGAACTTCGGGATACACCGTCGTCTCCGCGTGCCTCGGTTATCTCTTACCCAAGCCCCTTTACTTATGCACTTTACTTTGTGATAGCCATATTGTTCTTTGTCATATATCTTGCTATCACGTAGTTGCTTATCTTGCTTGCATAAGTTGTTGGTGCACATAGGTGAGCCTAGTTGTTGTAGGTTTTGTGCTTGACAAATTAACCGCTAGGTTTATTCCGCATTTGTTCAAGCCTCTACCGTAATTATTTTAAAATGCCTATTCACGCCCCCCCCCCCTCTAGGCGACATCCTCGATCTTTCACCACCGTCGACCTCCTCCAGCCTCCACCACGGGGTCCTGTTCATCCAGAGGCAACGCCACCGCTCACTGTTCATCCAAACCCCCCCTGCAACGCTCACTATTCATCCAA
>NW_021189306.1:0-1284 GCF_002162155.2 Triticum dicoccoides | reverse complement strand
GGCCCATGTAATTTCGAAATACATAAGTATAGGCTATTTTTAGAGTCTGTATGTGTGGGGAAACAAGAGATAGGGTTGATTTCGGACCCCTCCACCAAGGGCCACGAAATTCCCCCTCTCTTCCTCCATATATACAGCCCTTAGGGCACCGTTTAGACTTTGGGTTTTGTTTAGATTAAAAGTTCGCCATAGCTGCAACTTCGCGTACTTCGTTTGTGTTCAACGACCAGACAAAGGCGTCACAGAACCCCACCTTGATCAATAAAGTTTTCATCTTATATTCGCAATATCCAGATTGCAATCTTAGTTTCTTGCTTGTTCTTCGTTTGCTCGCAGGAAACAGACCCTCGTGGTCAGGTTGATCGTGCTCCGGCGTGGTCAATAACCGCACGGAGTTGGTTTAGCGATTGCTAAGGCGCGACGTCCTCGCACGTTCGTAGTCGGATCGTCAAAGTCGACTTCCACCAAAGCGATATCCATCATCTCATCGAAAGACGGGACACCTTTGCCTCTATCAAGTGGTATCAGATTTCCAGGTTGCTCGGTGAGATTTTACAGTTTTTCGTAGTTTAGATCGAGTCTGTTCTTCATACCTACAGTCCACGAAAAAGCCACAAAAAAAATTAGGGTTAGTTCATCATATCCGAACCAATCTGAGCCTTTGCATAATCTTTTTAGGGTTTTGCTTTGTTGAATTTGCGGTTGCATCGTCGTGTCTAGTTGCTGGTCTTAGAGTCTAGTCTTTTAGAGTTTCGAGTTCTGGTCATAAGTTGTCACGCCGCCGCCGCACCATCATCATCACCCCTGCCATCTACCACCACCGCTTATCCGCCACCGCTTCGAATCCGTATCCATATACCACCACAGCTGTCATATACCACCACCGCTGCCATCTACCACCATATATCCACCACCAATCCGAGTTCTTGTCATATTAGGTTTGTTTTCGATATCCATCTAGATTCCGATTCGTGTTTCCTTGCCGGAGTAGGTTTCGGAAAAAAAAAGAGTCGGGTAGCCACGCTCCGTTTAGGCCCAAAATTTTTCGAAAATGCATTTTTCGAAAAATTTTCTGGCTATCCTATTTTTAGGTGTTTCTGAGTGTTTTGAGACAGGTGCCATTATAGGAAGTTTTTTGACCCGTTTCCAGTTTTTGGGTCCGGGCAGTCAAAAAAAAATTGGTCACAAAAATTTCGTGCCCATCCTGTCAGTTTGAGCTAAGAAGAGTTTTGAGACACTCGCCATTATAGTGATTTTTCACAAAAAAAAAGCAGCGCAAAAAAA
>NW_021189305.1:0-1079 GCF_002162155.2 Triticum dicoccoides | reverse complement strand
CAAGGGGTTGATCACGGGATGATGTGTTACGGAACGAGTAAAGAGACTTGCCGGTAACGAGATTGAACAAGGTATCGGATACCGACGATCGAATCTCGGGCAAGTACAATACCGCTAGACAAAGGGAATTGTATACGGGATCGATTGAGTCCTTGACATCGTGGTTCATCCGATGAGATCATCGTGGAACATGTGGGAGCCAACATGGGTATCCAGATCCCGCTGTTGGTTATTGACCGGAGAACGTCTCGGTCATGTCTGCATGGTTCCCAAACCCGTAGGGTCTACACACTTAAGGTTCGATGACGCTAGGGTTATAAAGGAAGTTTGTATGTGGTTACCGAATGTTGTTCGGAGTCCCGGATGAGATCCCGGACGTCACGAGGAGTTCCGGAATGGTCCGGAGGTAAAGATTTATATATGGGAAGTCCTGTTTTGGTCACCGGAAAAGTTTCGGGTTTTATCGGTAACGTACCGGGACCACCGGGAGGGTCCCGGGGGTCCACCAAGTGGGGCCACTGGCCCCGGAGGGCTGCATGGGCCAAGTGTGGGAGGGGACCAGCCCCAGGTGGGCTGATGCGCCCCCCCACAAGGGCCCAAGGTGTTGGGTTTCGTAGTAATTTCAAAAATTTTCCTACGCGCACACAGGATCATGTGATGCATAGCAACGAGAGGAGAGTGTTGTCTACGTACCCAACGCAGACCGACTGCGGAAGCGATGACACGACGTAGAGGAAGTAGTCGTACGTCTTCACGATCCAACCGATCAAGCACCGAAACTACGGCACCTCCGAGTTCGAGCACACGTTCAGCTCGATGACGATCCCCGGACTCCGATCCAGCAAAGTGTCGGGGAAGAGTTTCGTCAGCACGACGGCGTGGTGACGATCTTGATGAACTACAGCAGCAGGGCTTCGCCTAAACTCCGCTACAGTATTATCGAGGAATATGGTGGCAGGGGGCACCGCACACGGCTAAGGAATCGATCACGTGGATCAACTTGTGTCAACTTGTGTGTTTAGAGGTGCCCCTGCCTCCGTATATAAAGGAGCCAAGGGGGGGAGGAGGCGCCGGCCAGG
>NW_021189304.1:0-1890 GCF_002162155.2 Triticum dicoccoides | reverse complement strand
ATGAGATGATAACAATCGATTTGGTGGAGACGACTTTGACGATCCGACTACAAACGTGCACGACGTTGCGCCTTAGCAATCGCTAAACCAATCTCCTGAGGTTACTGACGATGCCGGAAGCACGGTCAGCCTGACCACGAAGGTCTATTCCTGCAAGCAATCGAAGAACGAGCAAGAATATGATAAAGCAATCTGAATATTGCAAATATATATGAGGTATTGATAATGGTGGGGATCCGGAAGCGGTCTTGGTCTGGTCGTTGGACACAAACGAAGTACACGAAGTTGCAATGGCTAACTTTTAACTAAACAAATCCCAAGGAAAAGCTACTAGATGGATCTACTTATATAGGAGCAAGGGGTGGCGGCCAAAGAGGTGGAAGGACGTCCCAAGGCAGCCTAAAACTAAATCTAGGTCGTACAAGGCCAATGGGCCCAAGTGGAGGTGATGTAACACCTTTGGACTTGTAGTTTGACTCGGATTCTGCTGCAGCATCAGATTGTTTCGTCCACAACTCAACGCTCCGGACGAATTTGAAGGTGATTCCAATTGGGTTGGAAAGTGCACGAAATCTAGTTTCCAACAAAAAAAGAATCACCCAATTCGGAGTCCGTATAAAAAACTTGTGTGCGTTTTGAGTCAGGTGTGTCTGTGCAGTCCGTATCTGAATCCAGAACGTGAGAGACTTGGACTCTATCTTCTCTTGGGCCAAAAGTGACGTGAGAGAACTTTTTGGACAGCAAATAAACATCTCTTTCTTCCTTATCTTCATATGTGGATTGTACAAATGTCCCATACACCTGCAGTTAGACAAAACACAAAAGTGTGTGAAGTATTTTTGTTCTGGATAACATAAATAGATTATTGAATAGTTTGCACTAGAAATCACCTGACAAATATGCATATATGCAATATTTTTGGTCATATCCAAGGTAGTCATGTCCTCATCACTTGTCTTGACGGTCTCATCGGTTGGAGTAGATGATGAAGCACACGGCTTGAAGTTGCTTGTAGTAGGAGGAAGATGACTTGAACTAGCGGAAGTTTTCTTGTAACTTGACTTGTCGTCGTTGCTTGGAGAAGGCTTGGTTGATGCTGAAGGAGTTGTTGAAGCTTGGGTGTTGGAGAAGCCGTAGGTCTTGGATGAGTACTTGGCGTACTTGAAGTCATCTTGTACTTGACGTTCCGCCCTTGTAGCTTGATGCACGAGCTCAATGAGGTTGGAGTAGGGTTGGAAGTCGGCGATCTTCTTGATCAGATGATTAAGTCCATTCAAGAATCGTGCCATTGTTTGCTCATCATCTTCCGTGACATTGGCTCGAATCATGGCAATCTCCATTTCCTTGTAGTATTCTTCAACACTCTTTGTTCCTTGCTTGAGGAGTTGTAGCTTTTTGAAGAGATCACGGTTGTAGTATGTCGGAACAAAACATGCTCGCATGACATCCTTCATTTGAGCCCAAGTGGTGATTGGAGGTTCACCTCTTGCTTGTCGTCGCTCAATTACTTGTTCCCACCATATGAGCACATAGTCTTGGAACTCTAGTGATGCCATTGCGATTTTCTTCTCTTCCTCAAAGTTGTGCAAACGAAAGATTTTGTCGACCTTCAATGCCCATGAGAGGTATTCTTCGGGGTCATTGCTTCCATTGAACTTGGGCATTGTGAATTTGAGCTTGCCATAGCGTTGCTCTTCATTGTGTTGTTGGCGATGGTGTTGATGACGCCCTTGACGTGGAGGGTAATCATCCTCATGTTGCTCTTGGCGTAGATGAAGTCCATGATCAACTTGTTCTTGTTGACCTTGAGGGTGAAGTTGAGCTTGAGGAGCTTGTGGAGGAGCTTGACGTTGCACTCGTGGATGGTAGTTCCTCTCTTGGATTTCTTCT
>NW_021189303.1:0-952 GCF_002162155.2 Triticum dicoccoides | reverse complement strand
TAGAAGTCACCTCCATAGCCTGGAAGCTCAACATGATCATCCGGAAACAAACGATCTCGCGGAGCTTGTGGACCATAGGGGCTAGGATGAGGCCTTGGACCAACAGACGGTGGCCTGCGGGGACCGCGAGGTGGGGTGATGCCTCCTACATCACGCCAAACCATCACGTCTGGCAGAGCAGATCTCACAGGATAGAGATCGCGCATATCTGAATATCCAGCTTGCACCGCCGGTGCGAACCGAGTCAAAGTGGCCCAGTGGTCAGCACGGGTATTGAAGAGCTCTAACCTCAAGGCCCGATTTTCACGGTCCTTATCCTCGAGCATCTCAGCAGTGGTGCGAGTCCGTGAATCCTCCTGAGTGGGGTCAGCATAGATAGCTTGGAGATACCCTTGTGCTCCCGGAAGTGATCCTGGCATATACCGGAAATCAGAGTCCCGAAATAGTCCAGATCTGACTCGCATGATGGTCATCATAGAGTAGGCGGCGTCCTGCACAGCCATCTCAATAGTAACCCCGAGTCCATAGGAGCAGTGAAGGGGCTCGGTGGATCCAGGATAAGATGGAAATATCCGGACAGTGCAGAGATACTGGCTTTGATTGAAGTCTCGGAATTGCTCTTCGACCGTGTACTCGGGATACCAGCGGTATCCAGCCTCAGTCATTACCCTGACCAACTTGGCAGTATGGCCGGGTACATCTAGGCATCGAGTCAGGCGAACCACTTGATTGAGGTCGCGAGTGGCCATCTGAAAGCACAATCATAATGCAAAGGCATTAGAATTTCTAGCAAAATTTCGGCAGCATAACAGCTGTAAATGCTCAAGAAGGATTTTGAGACATTTGACAAAGGATTTCGTACACACTCAACATCATCATATCAAAGTTCTGAATCCATTCTAACAACATAATGTGGTAGTAGAACTGAACTAGGCTTGTATCCATCAAACTT
>NW_021189302.1:0-1568 GCF_002162155.2 Triticum dicoccoides | reverse complement strand
AAGGAAGGGAAAAGGTACAATCCAAACAAAATTGTACATCCATCAGGAGGTGAAGCATGGAAGTCATTCGATATAGAGTACCCGGAGGAAGCAGCCGAGGCTGGGAATGTCCGAATTGCTATAACAGGTGATGGGTTCAATCCATATGGTATATCGTCTAATCCATACAGCTGTTGGCCCATATTTGTTATTCCGCTCAATCTCCCTCCCGGCGCCATAATGCAACGCAAGACCATGTTCATGTCGCTTATAATTCCGGGGCCTGAATATCCGGGGAAGAATTTGAGTGTGTTTATGCAGCCGTTGGTGGATGATTTGCACCATTCTTGGTACTTACCGAGGTTGACATACGACCGACATCTGCAGAAAAATTTCTTGATGAAAGTTTGGCTACAATATTGCATGCATGACTTTCCCGGTTATGCCCTGTTCTGCGGATGGTGTACAAGTGGAAAGATGCCTTGCCCAGTGTGCATGCAGGCCTTGATTTTCATTTGGCTGAAGAAGGGTGGCAAGTATGTTGCATTTGACCTGCATCGACAGTTCCTCCCTCCAGACCATCCTGATAGGGAAGACAAGAAGAACTTCACAAAAGGCAAAGTTGTCCATGAAGTAAACGAGATTCCAACATTTTCTAGTGCGGATGTGCTTGCTCAGCTGAAAGCTCTTAAGCCTGCCGGTGAAGGGAAAGGCAAAAGCAAAGGCAAAGCCACAGGCGAAGACGAGGGCGAGGGCAAAGGAAAAGGTAAAGGGAATTTTTTTTGAAGGATATGGTGAGACGCACAACTGGACTCACATTACCCCCTTCACGCAGCTTCCCTATTTTAAGGACCTCAAACTTCCATACAACATAGACGTGATGCACACCGAAAAGAATGTCGCAGAGTCCCTTTTTCGCACGATCCTCAACATTCCTGATAAGACAAAGGATAATGTTAATGCTAGAGTTGATCAACAGAATATTTGTGATAGACCACGTCTACACATGCAGCGTCCCACAGGCAGTCGAAAATCTTCGTTCAAGCCAGATGCTGACTTCGTACTTAAAAAGGATCATAAGATGGAGGCATTCAAGTGGCTGAAACACGTCGTGAAGTTCACTGATGGTTATGCGTCGAATATAAGTAAGGGGTCAATCTTTCAACGGGCAGAGTGACCGGGCTCAAGAGTCATGACTATCATGTATGGATTGAGCGGATTATGCCGGTGATGGTTCGGGGCTATGTTCCAGAGCGTGTCTTGCGTGTGCTTGCGGAGTTAAGCCATTTCTTCCGCACGCTTTGTGCTAAAGAAGTATGTCCTGAGAAGATAAAAGAAATGCATAAGAAGGCGCCGGAGTTGATATGCAAGCTAGAGAAGATCTTCCGCCAGGCTTCTTTACTCCGATGACACATCTCATTTTGCACCTCCCGAACGAGGTATTGTTGGGGGGCCCTGTGCAGAATCGTTGGAAGTACGGCCCTGAGAGACAGAACAAGCATCTGAGACAGAAATGTGGAAACAAAGCTAAGATTGAAGCTTCCATAGCTGAGGCAGTTATCCTAGAGGAGGTGGCAGACCTCAGGACA
>NW_021189301.1:0-1382 GCF_002162155.2 Triticum dicoccoides | reverse complement strand
CAGCGCCGCCCGCCGCAGCCGCCGCCGACGACTCCGCCCCAGCCGGATCCGCCACCGCCGACCTCGGCCGCCGCCATCCTCACCATCTCCGGTGAACTGCGCCGCCGCCTCGGTTCGCGTGCGTGAACAGTAAACCCTAGATCTCGGGGTGATTTTTTCTTCTAAGTCCCGGAAATCTCAGTCCAAGTGCTTATGTTCGTATCCCCGTGACTTTGCATCCGTAGCTCCGATTCATGCATATAGCATATCAAAATGTTCATCTCAGAGAGTACATCATTTCATTCCATTGCATCACTTTCATTTGAGCTCATCTTGATGCCCGAAATGCTGTTAGAAGAGGGCTACTTGAGATAATTGTCAGATCTGCTACTCCGTTTAGGTTTTTGTCATTTTTGCCATGTTTAATGTGTGCATGATATGCCCTGATGCTCTACATGTGTTTTGTTAAGGGTTTTGTCATCTTTCCAGAGGTGCAACCCATGTATTTTTGTGATGTGTGTGGTGACTTGTGCAAGCTTGCAAAGTGGTGCACTTGCTAATTCTGTTTTCAGGGACTTAGTGATTTCACCAAGTCCTGGAGCTGTTTATCTCATGTTGTCATATGTTCATGTTGTTTCCTAGTGATACGTGCCTCTTTTGAGGATGATCAGTAAGGATGTTTTGTTAATATTGTAGTGCTCTATCCATCCATGTCTTTGTTTGCAATTATGGAGCACCCTAGCTTGAGTCAATCGAGCTCTACTTTTGCTACTTTGTGAATCTGGGCAGATTGTCAACTTGTTTGCAATTTTGCCGGTGATGTTGTGGTTGATCCGTGCATGCTATGCTATTGTTCTTGCCATGTATAGATTGAATTTTGTGCCTTCTTGATGGGTGTATGCTTGTCTTGCCATGACTTGCACCGTAGTGAGTGCATCGAGCTCGTAAACATGCCTACTTGAGTTATATTTCAGCTTGCTCCAGTTTTCCTCGAGTCTGAAAACTGATTATGTTTTTGCTATGTTCACATGCTTGTAATTGTATTTTCTGATCCCTTTTGGCTCAAGGTCACTAAGGGACTTTTGTTAAGCTCTTTGAGTAGCTCCATGCCATGCTTTACTTTGCCATGTTCAGGTCCTGTAGCATATAGTTTTGTTGCTCCGAAGAGGGCTACCTGATCTGAAATTCCAGACAAGTGTTGATTTCACTAAGTCTGAGATCTGTTTGCCATATGCATTTTTGCCATGCTTGTTTGAACCTGTTAATGGATGAATTTGGCCGTAGCTCAGTGCTAGACTTTTGTTAAGCATCTTGTGTGCATCCCTGCCATGTATTTTGTTGTCATGTTTGGTTGCTGTAGCATGTTCATTTCGTTGCATTTAGATGCCTACTTGCTGTAAATC
>NW_021189300.1:0-1133 GCF_002162155.2 Triticum dicoccoides | reverse complement strand
GTGCGGGGGGTCGGCGGCGGCGGTTGAGTAGGGGAATCGAGGGTGCGGGGGGTCGGCGGCGGCGGCCGGTGGACCGGGGGGTGCTCGGCGGCGAGGGGGACCGGATCTGGCGAGGTGGGATAGCGATCGAGATGGAGGGGGATCGAGATCGAGTGTCCATGAAATTTAAAAATATTCATGATAGTTCAAAAAGTGCCCATGAAATACAATCGAGAAATGAAGGCTGTGATTTAAATACAATCGATCTTAGGTAGCTATCTGTTAACAATCTTCTTGCCCTTCTTTTTCGCAAATGGAGTTCTTCTGTGGAACGGACGTCCTTTAGGTAGGGTGGTCCTGCTTCTTCTTGTGGTGTATGCTGCTACTTCATCATCGTCGTCATGTTCGATCCTCGGGTCGCCGTACTTGTCGAAGTCTTGCTCATTGGCTACTCCATCCATTCCGATGATCTTCCTTTTGCCTCTCCTCACGACAACACGACTGGGCTTTGGCGGGTCGGTAATGAAGAAGCATTGGTCCACTTGGGAAGCCAGTACCCATGGCTCATTTTTCGCGGTGACGTTTGCGCCCGCGGTCTTGGATTTGGCTTCGGGTATAACCATGGTGGTGAAATATCGGTCTTCTTTTATGACGTTCTTGGCCCATCTGACACGGAACATCGAGACCTTCTCTCCAGCGTAGCTCAGCTCCCAGATCTCCTCGATCCTTCCGTAGTATCTGTCCTTGTCGTTACCGGTGTAGGATTCCATCGTTACCCCGGAGTTCTGATAACCATCGCTCTTCATGTCCTTGGCCTCGGTGTAGAATGTGTAGCTGTTGATATCGTACGCCTCATAGGTCATCAGGTTGTGCTCGGCGCCCTGTGACAAGGCGAATATGAGTTGTTCTTCCGCGGAAGAATCCTCATGTAAAGGGTACGACAGAAGCTTCTGCTTGAACCAACGCGTGAAACATGAGTTGTGCTCTTTGAGTATATCTCCGTCCGTCCTCTGTTGGCCTCGGTCATTGTACGTCTTCTTAATAAAGGTTTTGTGCTCTACCACCCAAGGATCGACCACGTCTATGTGTTGTAGCGCGACTAGGTTTGCTCTTTCAAAGTCGGCGAGTCGACCCTCGAAGTCGACATGCATTTC
>NW_021189299.1:0-1534 GCF_002162155.2 Triticum dicoccoides | reverse complement strand
GCTTCCCGCGCCGCCTCGCGCCGCCTTCCCGCGCCGCCCCGCTCCGCCTCTTGCCGCCCTGCCACGCCGCCTCGCTCCGGTGGCTGCCTGCCGAATCCGCCGCCGCTGCCGCTCCAAGCCTCCAGCCGCCCGAGCCGCCGCCGCCGCCTCCGCAGCGCCGCCCGCCGCAGCCGCCGCCGATGACTCCGCCCCGGCCGGATCCGCCACCGCCGACCTCGGCCACCGCCATCCTCACCATCTCCGGTGAACTGCGCCGCCGCCTCGGTTCGCGTGCGTGAACAGTAAACCCTAGATCTCGGGGTGATTTTTTCTTCTAAGTCCCGGAAATCTCAGTCCAAGTGCTTATGTTCGTATCCCCGTGACTTTGCATCCGTAGCTCCGATTCATGCATATAGCATATCAAAATGTTCATCTCAGAGAGTACATCATTTCATTCCATTGCATCACTTTTATTTGAGCTCATCTTGATGCCCGAAATGATGTTAGAAGAGGGCTACTTGAGATAATTGTCAGATCTGCTACTCCGTTTAGGTTTTTGTCATTTTTGCCATGTTTAATGTGTGCATGATATGCCCTGATGCTCTACATGTGTTTTGTTAAGGGTTTTGTTATCTTTCCAGAGGTGCAACCCATGTATTTTTGTGATGTGTGTGGTGACTTGTGCAAGCTTGCAAAGTGGTGCACTTGCTAATTCTGTTTTCAGGGACTTAGTGATTTCACCAAGTCCTGGAGCTGTTTATCTCATGTTGTCATATGTTCATGTTGTTTCCTAGTGATACGTGCCTCTTTTGAGGATGATCAGTAAGGATGTTTTGTTAATATTGTAGTGCTCTATCCATCCATGTCTTTGTTTGCAATTATGGAGCACCCTAGCTTGAGTCAATCGAGCTCTACTTTTGCTACTTTGTGAATCTGGGCAGATTGTCAACTTGTTTGCAATTTTGCCGGTGATGTTGTGGTTGATCCGTGCATGCTATGCTATTGTTCTTGCCATGTATAGATTGAATTTTGTGCCTTCTTGATGGGTGTATGCTTGTCTTGCCATGACTTGCACCGTAGTGAGTGCATCGAGCTCGTAAACATGCCTACTTGAGTTATATTTCAGCTTGCTCCAGTTTTCCTCGAGTCTGAAAACTGATTATGTTTTTGCTATGTTCACATGCTTGTAATTGTATTTTCTGATCCCTTTTGGCTCAAGGTCACTAAGGGACTTTTGTTAAGCTCTTTGAGTAGCTCCATGCCATGCTTTACTTTGCCATGTTCAGGTCCTGTAGCATATAGTTTTGTTGCTCCGAAGAGGGCTACCTGATCTGAAATTCCAGACAAGTGTTGATTTCACTAAGTCTGAGATCTGTTTGCCATATGCATTTTTGCCATGCTTGTTTGAACCTGTTAATGGATGAATTTGGCCGTAGCTCAGTGCTAGACTTTTGTTAAGCATCTTGTGTGCATCCCTGCCATGTATTTTGTTGTCATGTTTGGTTGCTGTAGCATGTTCATTTCGTTGCATTTAGATGCCTACTTGCTGTAAATC
>NW_021189298.1:0-1189 GCF_002162155.2 Triticum dicoccoides | reverse complement strand
TGAACAAATTAATTACACCAAAAAAATCTAAATAAATAGTAATTATATTTTTCTAACTAGCTAGTTCAATTATAGTACTTACTAACACAATCTAAATATCACCAAAAAAATCTATTAACAATAATATCACCAAACATACTATGAACAAATTAATAGAAAAAAATCTATTAACAGAAAAAAAATCTAACGCAATATGTTCAAATTAATTACACCAAAAAATCTATTAACAGAAAAAAAATCTAACACAATATGAACAAATTAATTACACCAAAAAAATCTATTAACAGAAAAAAATCTAACACAATATGAACAAATTAATTACACAATCTAAATTAACATACTATGAACTACATATCTAAATTACTACACATCTAATCTAACAAAAAAATCTATAAACTACAAAAAAAACTAAAAAAATCTAACAAAAATCATAAAACGTTGCTCACGGCGAGGTCGACGTCGACGACGACAGCGACGGCTAGGTGCGGCACGGGGCGGCGACGGCGTCGGGGCGGCGATGTCGGGGCACTAGTAGAAAAAGGACCTAATATGAGAAACATTAGTACCGGTTCGCATATGAGCCGGCACTAATGTGTCCAATAGTGCCGGTTCAAATGACTTGGGAGGAGGTGACCTTTAGTACCGGTTCTTTGGGAATCTTTACTACCGGTTTGTGGCACGAACCGGTAGTAAAGATGCTGGTGCCCGGCCAGCACCTTTAGTACCGGTTCGTGGCATGAACCGGTACTAAAGATGTTGTGGCAGGTGCTATTTTTAGTCCCACCTCCCTCCCCTAACAAGAATTTGACCACCTTAAGTATGTTACTTCCCAAACTATCCCAAACATTTGGTCTTCATTGAACTCTATGTGTAGGATCTGTGGCTGCAATAGGAGTCTTCGCCGGTTCTTAAATCGGTGGTAGATTCCTATTGACGATTTAGATTCTATACAAAAAGATCGTTGATGATCAATGTATTTTTTATATGTACTTCTGTGTAGTAGCGCGTTTTGGCTGAAAGGGGGTACTGATCAATGTATTTTTTTCTGCGTTCAGATGCACAATTTAAATATGTTATTTTTCAAGGAGAAGAAGACGAAGAAGAAGGAGAAGAAGGAGAAGAAGAAGACGAGGAAGAAGAAGAATAAGAAGAGGAAGAGGAAGAAGAAGAAGAGGAAGAAGAAGAGGAA
>NW_021189297.1:0-1778 GCF_002162155.2 Triticum dicoccoides | reverse complement strand
AACTGCTTCCGGTTGCATTGAGGGGGCTTCTATCGGAAAACGTCCGATTAGCCATTGTGAAGCTATGTGCGTTCCTCAATGCAATCTCTCAGAAGGTGATCGATCCAGAAATCATACCAAGGCTAAGGAGTGATGTGGTGCAATGTCTTGTCAGTTTCGAGCTGGTGTTCCCAGCATCCTTCTTCAATATCATGACGCACGTCCTAGTTCATCTAGTTGATGAGATTGTCATTCTGGGCCCCGTATTTCTACACAATATGTACCCCTTTGAGAGGTTCATGGGAGTCCTAAATAAATATGTCCGTAACCGCGTTAGGCCATAAGGAAGCATCTCCATGGGCCATCAAATAGAGGATGTCATTGGGTTTTGTGTTGACTTCATTCCTGGCCTTAAGAAGATAGGTCTCCCTAAATCGCGGTATGAGGGGAGACTGACTGGAAAAGGCATGCTTGGAGGGGAGACAATAATATGCAGGGATGGATATTCTTGGTCTCAAGCACACTACACAGTTCTACAGAACTCTACCTTGGTGACCCATTATGTCAATGAACACAAGAACAGTCTGCGCTCCAAACACCCGGAGCAGTGCGGCGACTGGATTACTTGTGAACACATTGGGACTTTCAGCAGTTGGTTGGAAACACGTCTCAGAGGTGAAAACACTGTTTGTGAGGAGTTGTATTCGTTGTCCAGGGGACCATCTTCGACTGTAATGATTTGGAAAGGATACGAGATAAATGGGAATACATTTTACACGATCGCCCAAGATCAAAAGAGCACCAACCAAAACAGCGGTGTCCGCTTTGATGCATCCACCGAGAGGGGAAAGGACACATATTATGGTTACATAGTGGACATATGGGAACTTGACTACGGAGTAGATTTTAAGGTCCCTTTGTTTAAATGCAAGTGGGTCAATCTGTCAGGAGGCGGGGTACAGGTAGACCCACAGTACGGAATGACAACAGTGGATCTGAACAATCTTGGGTACACTGACGAACCTTTCGTCCTAGCCAATGATGTGGCACAGGTTATCTATGTGAAGGACATGTCTATCAGACCGAGAAAAAGAAAAAATAAGGAAGCGAATACATCATACGATGAGCCAAAGCGCCACATAGTTCTTTCAGGAAAAAGGGACATCATGGGAGTGGAGGGCAAGATAGACATGTCCGAAGATTATGAAAAGTTTCATGAAATTCCTCCTTTCAAAGTCAAGGCTGACCCAAGCATCCTGATAAATGATGAAGATTATCCATGGTTACGGTGCAATAAGGCAAGGACACAACTGAAGAAAAAGTGAAGACTTTGTCCACAACTATTATGATGATACCATGCTAACTTTCAACCTTTTCGTAGTTCATTTGAAATGCCTATTGTAACAGACAAGTTTCCATATGAAATCCTGATACTTCGAAAGAGATTGTCCGTTTTGTACATGAAGTGCATCCAGTTTTTGCCGTAACCCACTCAACTTTCTTGCACATGCTATGTGGATGAAATGATGATACCATGCCAACTTCCAACCTTTTCAGAGTACATTTGAAATGCTTTTCAATTTCAGGGTCTTATAGCTCAAAATAATCAGTAAATGCATGAAAAATAACAAATGAAGTCAGAAAGGGTTGAAAATTGATGATGTGGCTTTGAATGGTGCATTTTGAACACACACAAAGTCAGGAGTTCAAATAAGTTTTAAAAAATGAAATCCTTGTGTAATAGATGAGTTTCCGTATGAAACCCTGATACTTCGAAAGAGATTGTCCATTTTGTACAC
>NW_021189296.1:0-2807 GCF_002162155.2 Triticum dicoccoides | reverse complement strand
CGGTACCTGTGAAGAAGGCCCAGTGCCTGTGAAGCTCGCCGCCCCGTGGCACTCTCACGTAATAATGAGTGGGGTTGTACATGCCCCAGAGTCTCAGGGGTGCCGGCCTCAGACTCTGGGGCTCCCTCCCACGCCCAGTGGCAGCACTTAGCTCCGCGCTGGTGAGAAGACGTCCAAGACTAGACTAGGTGCCAGACGCGGCCTTTTTTCTACTTTCGTTGCTTTTTCCCCTTGGTTGCCGTTTTCCCCGTTGAATTTAAGTTGGATTTGAGCTCGAATTTGCGTGTGTCCGGGGAAGGGGTGTTTAGTCTCGTTTGAGCAATCTCTCACGTTCTGGTTACCGCTTTGCCTCAGCTACCTCCCCTCATGAGCCCCTCACGAGCCGGGCCAGGCCTAGCTTGCGTGCATCCCTGACTGCCATCGCCACGCCCTCTCAGGAGGTTTTCATTACAGGTTTTACTGGCTCGTTCAGAGGATGCTCGAAGCACCACCGCTCTCCACAGGCTGACTCGAGGCCCACGTGGGTCGAAGGTAAACAAGCCAGCCAGCTCGTCGCGAAGCCAGCCGCTTGGTGCAGGCGTATGAGTGATATCACATCTACTTATACGCTGAATACTAGTTTTTACATGAGGGGCTCCCCCTCCCAAAATGCTCTTACAACCTTCAGGGCAAGGCCCGAACTCTATCTGCGCAGGTAAGGAAGCAGGGACAACATGCGGTCAGTCGTATAAATCCCCCAATGCATCCTCAGGGGCACCTCCGGAATCATCGCTGGCGTTGCTGGCCTCGCCATCGCCCTCCACGTCGCCGGCAGTGGCGCCAGGGCCGTTCACCACATCACCTTCATCGGCAGCCACGACCGTGTTGTCATTATCAGAAGCGAAGGCCCTGACAAGGGCATCCATGTTGTCTTCCACCCAGCACACCAGGTCGCCTCGGACGGCCTGGGGCACTGGAGCGATGGCAGCGTCAAAGTCGAAGTGGGGGTCCATGTTCTGAAGGTGGCTGAAGACACGGGAGAAGGCGCGTCCGAGCAGGGCGCGGCTCCTCTCCTCCACCAGCCTGTTGGCACCGACCGACCGCGCCTCCAGCTGCGTCACCACGTTGGTGAAGAACTGAAGATTGCCAGCATAGTTGACTGTGTGGGGCTGGACAACAGCCACCTCACAAATGTTACCCAAGGCCGCGTTGGCTCTCTCCCGGAGCCTGGCGAGCATGGGGCCTTGCTCGTGCTCCAGAATCTGCCGCTGGCGTATCTCGCCTTCGTTCTGACGCGCGACGGCCTCGGCCTCGTCCACCCGCTGGCGGAGAAGAAGCGCCTCGGCACGGGAGGTGGTCAGCTCCTCCTGCGCTGCGTCGAGGGCGGCCCAGAAAGCGTCGGCTCGCCGCGTCGCTTCCTCCAGCTTGGCCCTCAGGGCGGCGGTCCTGCCTTCAGCCTCGACCCAGATCAACCCCAACCTCTCCTCGAGCTTGCGCTCAAGGTTCAAGCGAGCCATCGTCACCCCGCGTTCAACCTCTTCCAGGACTTGGGCCTCGCGTGCTACAATGTCATCCTCCTCATGTGTCGCCAGGCGCTCCCTCGTCTCCAGACGTTTAAGATCACGTGCACGCTCAGCAGCTTCCAGCGTCAGTGCCTCTTCGCACCTCAGGAGCTCTGCCTGGTCGACCGAAGCCACCTTCATCGACGCAAGGGCTGTCTCACGCAGCTCCACCTGCTGCTCCAGGGAGTGGCACCGGGCTAGGAGTTCCCGCGTCCGCTCCTCCGACGCCTCGCACCGTCGGTCAGCCTCTCGGGCCTCCTCGACGGCCCGAGAACGGGCCTCCCGACAGGCCACCAGCAACGCCTCGGCCTCCTCATTGTCAAGGTCACGCTGGTGGCGTGCAACGGCAGCGGCCGCCTCCAGCTTGCGCCTCTCTTCAGCCAGGCGCAGGCCCTCAGCCTCAAGGCACGCGTCTTCATCAGCAAGCTCTTCACCAAGCTGGCTCACCTTGTCAGCCGCCTCCGGAGAAACCCTTTGCGAAGTACGCGACGCCTCCAGGCGCACTCGAGCACGTCTTCTGCATCGTCATCCGCCCCAAGTGAGCGCCGGGGGCCACGAATCAGCACTCCTCCTCTAGGCAGGGGGCTGGGGGCTGGCGCCCTCGTGATGGCCGGGCACGCCTCGCCAGAAGCCCGGCCAGGCGCCAGCCCCTCCCCAAGTGAAGAGCGCAGGGCCGACCTCAGCCAATCCCCATTCATGATCAGACGCGAGGCCCACGGCAGGCTGGCTATGCCCCGAGAAGGCTCACGAAGTGGGAGGGCGCGAGGCGCGCAGGGCCGCGATGCACCACAGGATGGCTCACCTCTTCGGCCGGCCTCACCGTGAGGGCTCTACTGGAACTCGAAGCGCTCGAAGGCGGTGGAGAGGGCGGAGCCTGGGGGGATGGCTCCTCAGTCATCTCCGCGAGCTCGGCAGGAAGGGCCCTGCAGGGCAAGGATCAGCCAAAGCAGCGGGAGGATCAGGAGCTAGGAAAGGGGAAGGCTTACTCATCAATGGTGAAATACTTCTGGCGCTTCAGCAGGTGATAAGGGTAATCGTCACCCAAGGCCTCCCTTTTCTTCCGGAGAGCCTCGAAATCCACGCAGAAGTGACCCAGGAGTTGAGCGCAGGGGTCAGCCTGCGGCGAAGAAGAAGCGTCGAGATGCCCAACGTCTGGTGCATCGTCCTGATGCACGCCGCTGGTCGCCTCGCCAAGAAGGATATCTGGGGCCCCAGGGGCCTCAACCACGGGCGCCGTGGGCAGTGGCTCAACGCCTCCGCCCGCAG
>NW_021189295.1:0-2807 GCF_002162155.2 Triticum dicoccoides | reverse complement strand
CGGTACCTGTGAAGAAGGCCCAGTGCCTGTGAAGCTCGCCGCCCCGTGGCACTCTCACGTAATAATGAGTGGGGTTGTACATGCCCCAGAGTCTCAGGGGTGCCGGCCTCAGACTCTGGGGCTCCCTCCCACGCCCAGTGGCAGCACTTAGCTCCGCGCTGGTGAGAAGACGTCCAAGACTAGACTAGGTGCCAGACGCGGCCTTTTTTCTACTTTCGTTGCTTTTTCCCCTTGGTTGCCGTTTTCCCCGTTGAATTTAAGTTGGATTTGAGCTCGAATTTGCGTGTGTCCGGGGAAGGGGTGTTTAGTCTCGTTTGAGCAATCTCTCACGTTCTGGTTACCGCTTTGCCTCAGCTACCTCCCCTCATGAGCCCCTCACGAGCCGGGCCAGGCCTAGCTTGCGTGCATCCCTGACTGCCATCGCCACGCCCTCTCAGGAGGTTTTCATTACAGGTTTTACTGGCTCGTTCAGAGGATGCTCGAAGCACCACCGCTCTCCACAGGCTGACTCGAGGCCCACGTGGGTCGAAGGTAAACAAGCCAGCCAGCTCGTCGCGAAGCCAGCCGCTTGGTGCAGGCGTATGAGTGATATCACATCTACTTATACGCTGAATACTAGTTTTTACATGAGGGGCTCCCCCTCCCAAAATGCTCTTACAACCTTCAGGGCAAGGCCCGAACTCTATCTGCGCAGGTAAGGAAGCAGGGACAACATGCGGTCAGTCGTATAAATCCCCCAATGCATCCTCAGGGGCACCTCCGGAATCATCGCTGGCGTTGCTGGCCTCGCCATCGCCCTCCACGTCGCCGGCAGTGGCGCCAGGGCCGTTCACCACATCACCTTCATCGGCAGCCACGACCGTGTTGTCATTATCAGAAGCGAAGGCCCTGACAAGGGCATCCATGTTGTCTTCCACCCAGCACACCAGGTCGCCTCGGACGGCCTGGGGCACTGGAGCGATGGCAGCGTCAAAGTCGAAGTGGGGGTCCATGTTCTGAAGGTGGCTGAAGACACGGGAGAAGGCGCGTCCGAGCAGGGCGCGGCTCCTCTCCTCCACCAGCCTGTTGGCACCGACCGACCGCGCCTCCAGCTGCGTCACCACGTTGGTGAAGAACTGAAGATTGCCAGCATAGTTGACTGTGTGGGGCTGGACAACAGCCACCTCACAAATGTTACCCAAGGCCGCGTTGGCTCTCTCCCGGAGCCTGGCGAGCATGGGGCCTTGCTCGTGCTCCAGAATCTGCCGCTGGCGTATCTCGCCTTCGTTCTGACGCGCGACGGCCTCGGCCTCGTCCACCCGCTGGCGGAGAAGAAGCGCCTCGGCACGGGAGGTGGTCAGCTCCTCCTGCGCTGCGTCGAGGGCGGCCCAGAAAGCGTCGGCTCGCCGCGTCGCTTCCTCCAGCTTGGCCCTCAGGGCGGCGGTCCTGCCTTCAGCCTCGACCCAGATCAACCCCAACCTCTCCTCGAGCTTGCGCTCAAGGTTCAAGCGAGCCATCGTCACCCCGCGTTCAACCTCTTCCAGGACTCGGGCCTCGCGTGCTACAATGTCATCCTCCTCCTGTGTCGCCAGGCGCTCCCTCGTCTCCAGACGTTTAAGATCACGTGCACGCTCAGCAGCTTCCAGCGTCAGTGCCTCTTCGCACCTCAGGAGCTCTGCCTGGTCGACCGAAGCCACCTTCATCGACGCAAGGGCTGTCTCACGCAGCTCCACCTGCTGCTCCAGGGAGTGGCACCGGGCTAGGAGTTCCCGCGTCCGCTCCTCCGACGCCTCGCACCGTCGGTCAGCCTCTCGGGCCTCCTCGACGGCCCGAGAACGGGCCTCCCGACAGGCCACCAGCAACGCCTCGGCCTCCTCATTGTCAAGGTCACGCTGGTGGCGTGCAACGGCAGCGGCCGCCTCCAGCTTGCGCCTCTCTTCAGCCAGGCGCAGGCCCTCAGCCTCAAGGCACGCGTCTTCATCAGCAAGCTCTTCACCAAGCTGGCTCACCTTGTCAGCCGCCTCCGGAGAAACCCTTTGCGAAGTACGCGACGCCTCCAGGCGCACTCGAGCACGTCTTCTGCATCGTCATCCGCCCCAAGTGAGCGCCGGGGGCCACGAATCAGCACTCCTCCTCTAGGCAGGGGGCTGGGGGCTGGCGCCCTCGTGATGGCCGGGCACGCCTCGCCAGAAGCCCGGCCAGGCGCCAGCCCCTCCCCAAGTGAAGAGCGCAGGGCCGACCTCAGCCAATCCCCATTCATGATCAGACGCGAGGCCCACGGCAGGCTGGCTATGCCCCGAGAAGGCTCACGAAGTGGGAGGGCGCGAGGCGCGCAGGGCCGCGATGCACCACAGGATGGCTCACCTCTTCGGCCGGCCTCACCGTGAGGGCTCTACTGGAACTCGAAGCGCTCGAAGGCGGTGGAGAGGGCGGAGCCTGGGGGGATGGCTCCTCAGTCATCTCCGCGAGCTCGGCAGGAAGGGCCCTGCAGGGCAAGGATCAGCCAAAGCAGCGGGAGGATCAGGAGCTAGGAAAGGGGAAGGCTTACTCATCAATGGTGAAATACTTCTGGCGCTTCAGCAGGTGATAAGGGTAATCGTCACCCAAGGCCTCCCTTTTCTTCCGGAGAGCCTCGAAATCCACGCAGAAGTGACCCAGGAGTTGAGCGCAGGGGTCAGCCTGCGGCGAAGAAGAAGCGTCGAGATGCCCAACGTCTGGTGCATCGTCCTGATGCACGCCGCTGGTCGCCTCGCCAAGAAGGATATCTGGGGCCCCAGGGGCCTCAACCACGGGCGCCGTGGGCAGTGGCTCAACGCCTCCGCCCGCAG
>NW_021189294.1:0-1435 GCF_002162155.2 Triticum dicoccoides | reverse complement strand
TTGCATCAAATTTACATGCTACAACATGCTTAAATAAGCAAACATGCAATAAGTCATTCAACACAGAATCATCACCAAGATTAGAGGTCATATCAAAATGATTAAACATTGGTTCTTTTGCATCAATAGTTAATTCAATGGGTGCACTCAAAATTGTTGGTATTTCAGTTGTTTGATCACATGGCAAAGTCAAATTATCAACGTAGTCCTCTAAAATAGGTGGTGTGATCAAAGTAGTGGGTAGCTCATCAGATGGTGCACTCAAATTGACAAGGCATTCATCATTCTCATGTAGAGATGGAAGATCAGTACCTTTTTCATTACCTCTTATGATCAACTCAGATGATGTAGCCACTCTCGGGGGCGATGTGTCACATGGTGGAGGTGATGTAGTCCTGACAACAACGGATGTGGTTGTCATAGTATGCCTAGTAGTTGAAGGAACAATCATATCAACTCTTGGAATATGCACCGTGCGCTTGTTCTCCTCGTGGCCAACACGTCGTTTTATTTCCTGTTCAGCTTTGCAAGCAAGATGAAACAAATGGTCCATAGGATAACACTCTTCATGAATTAGTATCTCTTGAATATCACGGTTCAATCCTCCCCAAAATCTATCCATAAAATCATCTTCACTTTCTTCTAAAGAGGAATGCAACAAGGTAGTTTGTAAATCATCATAATATTTTGTTACAGTTTCACTACCTTGTTTTAAGTGTTGCAACTTCTTAATCATGTCACGAGTATAATAAGTAGGGATGAAAGTATGTCGCATGGCAAGTTTCAAATCATCCCAAGTAGTATGTATATAATCAGGGTGTAACCGACAATATTCACTCCACCAAACCAAAGCATAACCAGTGAAAGAACCAACCGCAACCTTAACCTTTTTATGTTCATCGAAATTATGGGAAGCAAATATATTTTTTATGTCGAACTCCCATTCAATATATAAAGCAGGTTTAAAAAGGCCATTAAATGGTGGTATAGATACATTAACCTGATCATGTGCATTTGGATGTTTATGCACCTCTCGTGACGGTTGTGGTATTTGCAAAGGTGGTGGCACGTCTCCCGCGATCGACAAAGCCCATGAATTGACTCTGGATCCTGTCATGATTAGTAGAACAAGAAACAAAACCCAAAAATAATGTTCCTATAACTACTAGGATGTGGTGGTAAAACGCTCACAGTAAAGCAAATATCAATGTCTTACAAGTTCTTACCATGCAGCAGGCGGTGATCGGCAACCAGCGGTGTCAAGTAACTCCGAATATTGAGTAAAGCGATTGCCAGGGGAGCGTACGTATACACGGTGTAGAAATATGTGGAGCTGGGTTGGCTATATATGGTAGCAAAAGATTAGCAATAATCAATTCAAAGATGCAATGTTGAATAAACGCTCAACGACGGTACTGTGCTGGTCCTAGGCTAG
>NW_021189293.1:0-980 GCF_002162155.2 Triticum dicoccoides | reverse complement strand
TCGTTGATCCTGGGAAGTGGATATTTGTTCTTGATTGTGACCAAATTGACAGGTCGGTAATCTACAACCATCCGGTCCGTACCATCCTTCTTCTTGACGAATAGGACGGGGCAAGCCCACGGAGATGAACTAGGGCGGATGAAACCCTTTTTCAAGGACTCATCGAGTTGTTTCTTAAGCTCGGCTAGTTCTAGGGGTGCCATCTTATAGGGTCTTCTAGCAATTGGAACGGTTCCTGGAATGAGGTCTATTACGAACTCAACATCCCTGTCAGGTGGAACACCTGGCAATTCCTCTGGAAAGACATCCGGGAAGTCACGGACTACCGGAACGTCCTCAAGGTCTGGCAAAGGGCTGGCGTTAAGAGAGTATAATTGTCGCTTGGCTATTCGGGTCAAGACATTGACTATCTTCCCCGAAGGATGGGTGAGTTGAAGAGTCCTAGAGAAGCAATCAATTTGGGCATGATGAGCTGACATCGAGTCCATACCCAGAATGATATTAATATCTGAAGATTTAAGGGCTATCAAAGATGCAAGGAAAACAAGTCTGTCGACTTGGATTTCGTTTCCATGGCTTACTCTAGAAGTTTGCCATTTGGATCCCGGAGTTTGGATTACCATAGAGGTTGGCATATCACCGAATGCGATGTTATGCAAGCGAGCATAATTTTCAGATATAAAAGAATGAGAGGCTCCTGTATCGAAAAGAACAGATGCCGGGTGGCAATTAACAAGAAGCGTACCGAGAACGACGTTGGGATCCTCTTGAGCTTCTTCGGCAGAGATACAGTTGACATGGCCACGTGAAGCGGTGACCGGTTTAGCATGAAACACTTTCCCTGTCGGCTTGCCACGGCCAACAGCTTTAGCAGATTGATTGGGGTTGGTCTGGGGGCATTCACGCATATAGTGACCAGATTCCCCACACTTGAAACAAGTCACGGAACTGGTACATGGAGGAGCATTATTGGTTGGACC
>NW_021189292.1:0-941 GCF_002162155.2 Triticum dicoccoides | reverse complement strand
TCTTGTTATTACAAGATACCCCGAAATTCTCTCTATTGATCCGAGAATATCTTGTGCCTACTGTCTTGCAATTCCTTGTCACCTGAATACCCCTATGGATAATTCTTGCACTTGTCGAGTATCCGCTTATCCCCAGTTGTTCATGTGTTTCACAAAAGTCTTCAAAATATTATTCGATCTTCCGAAAATCCTCTGGAGCCTTGGCTCTTGAAATTCTTGCTTGCTTGCATTATGGTTAATCCCATAAGTCTCGTAGTCTTAATAACATTCCTTGTCATTATCATTTTGAGTCTGTTGACTCAATATGTTTGCGAATACCCGCAAACATCATTGATCCTTATAAATTACCTTTCCGGCTGAGCTGCCATTCTTTTAACTGGAATTGGTTCTCGACCAATCCAATTGTCGTTGATTGTACCCTAAGGCTATTGAGCATTGCTTCTGATCCCTTGATTTGGAAATCATAATTCCTTTGCATTTGACAATTGAGTTAGTCAGTTGATTCTATAATCTGATCTCCTTGCATTCTTCTTCCTCTAGTTGAGTACCGATGCTCACGTCAGACCCCTTTTGGACCACCAGATCCTTTGTTGGATTTTATCTGACAATGCCCTTCATATTCAATAACCTTGTGAGCCTTTCCTCTGATACATAATGCCTTTGGTAAATTGTATCCTCTACTTTCTCAACCATGCTCTGCCTTCGAGCTTGAGTTAATTACTTCTAAAGATTCTGGTATATGATTCTAAGATGCCACGATGGGTTGAACCTATGCCTTCCTTGATATGTGTGAACTCGAAAGTTTTCACGAATAATACTCTTCTGGTGCTTCGCCAGATAAAATTTCAACACTGCAACTTCATCGAACGTGAGAAGTGAATGAAAACCTATGCATCGGAGAAGTGGGAGTCGACCTTGAACTTGTGTTCATGCCCATGGAC
>NW_021189291.1:0-1626 GCF_002162155.2 Triticum dicoccoides | reverse complement strand
TATGCCTTTTTTAGCTAACTAAGCTTATTATGCCAATTTGGAGGAAAATAAGGTAAGTATAGGTCATTTTTGTGCTAACATAAGTAATTATGCCATTTTTGAGCTAACGTAGGTAAAATGGATCATTTTGGAGCTAATCTAGCTAAAATGGATCATATTGGAGCTAACCTAGGTTAAATGTGTCATTTTGGAGCTAACTTAACTAATTATGCCATTTTTTAATTAACTAAGCATAAATATGCCCTTTTTTTACACAAGTAAGCCAAGTGTATGTCATTATTGATCAAACCTAGGTAACTAAGCATATTAGAGATAACTTAGAATATTAGAGATAACTTAGGCCATTTTCGAGGAAACAAAGCTAAGTATAGATCATTTTGGAGATCTGGCATACCTGACATAGTTCAGTCCTCCTTCTTCTCCTTCTCCTTCTTCATCCTGATGCGCCTAGAGCGGCGAGGCAGTGGAGGCAGTGGGATGTAGTCTTCTATCACAATTGGCATGGTCATGTCGCCCGGCTGTGGGATCGCCGACGCCACCACCACCGCAAGGTCATTATCAGGAAGCACCACCATCGCGAGGCCATCTTTAGGTAGCACCATCGCTAGGTCATCCTCGTGGCCTCCTCGATTGTTTCTTGACTTCCACTCCAAGTCCTCTGGATCACGTTTGTTCCAAAAATCACGCTCCCGAAGGTTTCATTCCGTTTGGACTCCGTTTGATATTCCTATTCTTCAAAACACTGAAATAGGCAAAAAACAACAATTCGGGCTGGGCTTCCGGTTTGTACGTTAGTCCCAAAAATGATATAAAAGTGTAAAGTAAAGCCCATAAACATCCAAAACGGGTAATATAATATCATGGAACAATAAAAAATTATAGATACGTTGGAGACGTATCAAGCATCCCCAAGCTTAATTCCTGCTCTCGTCCTCGAGTAGGTAAATGATAAAAACATCAAAAATTTTGATGTGGAATGCTACCTAGCATAATTCTCAATGTAATTTTCTTTATTGTCGCATGAATGCTCAGATCCAACTGGTTCAAAATAAAAGTTCATATTGACATAAAAACAATGATACTTCAACATACTAACAAAGCAATCACGTTTTCTCAAAATAACATGGCTAAAGAAAGTTATCCCTACAAAATCATATAGTCTGGCTAAGCTCTATCTTCATCACACAAAGTATTTAATCATGCACAACCTCGATGACAAGCCAAGAAATTGTTACATACTTTAGTAATCTTAAACTTTTCCAACTTTCAAGCAATACATGAGCGTGAGCCATGGACATAACACTATATGCAGAATAGAATGGTGGTTGTGGAGAAGACAAAAAAGGAGAAGATAGTCTCACATCAACTAGGCGTATCAAAGGGCTATGGAGATGCCCATCAATAGATATCAATGCGAGTGAGTAGGGATTGCCATGCAACGAATGCACTAGAGCTATAAATGTATGAAAGCTCAACAAAAGAAACTAAGTGGGTGTGCATCCAACTTGCTTGCTCATGAAGACCTAGGGCATTTTGAGGAAGCCCATCATTGGAATATACAAGTCAAGTTCTATAATGAAAAAATTCCCAGTAGCATATGAAAGTGACAATATAGGAGACTCTCTA
>NW_021189290.1:0-2588 GCF_002162155.2 Triticum dicoccoides | reverse complement strand
GTGACTGGCCGTTGCCGTCCTTGGTATCCGAGTACCATGGTTCTTTGATATATTATTGCTGCTAGCCAACCAGCTGTCCTCTCCCGCACAAAAGCGGGTCATGAGTGTCGTGAGGGCTGCCATAGATTTCGGCTTTCCTGGCCAAGGTGTCGGGCGAGCCATTCGTCGCTACTCAGGTCCAGAAATTTATTTGAGAATTTTATGAGTTCCAGAAGTATACGTTTGATCCAGATTACTACAGACTGTTCTGTTTTTGACAGATTCTGTTTTTCATGTGTTGTTTACTTATTTTGATGAATCTATGGCTAGTAAAATAGTTTATAAACCATAGAGAAGTTGGAATACAGTAGGTTTGACACCAATATAAATAAATAATGAGTTCATTACAGTACCTTGAAGTGGTGATTTACTTTCTTATACTAACGGAGCTTACGAGTTTTCTACTTTAAGTTTTGTGTTGTGAAGTTTTCAAGTTTTGGGTAATGATTCGATGGACTATGGAATAAGGAGTGGCAAGAGCCTAAGCTTGGGGATGCCCATGGCACCCCAAGGTAATATTCAAGGATAGCCAAGAGCCTAAGCTTGGGGATGCCCTGGAAGGCATCCCCTCTTTCGTCTTCGTCCATCGGTAACTTTACTTGGAGCTATATTTTTATTTACCACATGATATGTGTTTTGGTTTGCACATCAATTTATTTTGTTAGGATTTTCTTGCTTTTATTTAGAAAAATATTTTGCATCTTTTATTTCAGTAAAAGTGGCATTGATAGCCTTTACTATGCCTATGTTACAAGTATACATGTTGCTGTTTGAAAACAGAAAATTTACCGCTGTTGCAATAATTCCCTAGAAAAGTCAGAATGTGATAAAATGTTGAAACCTTTTGCATATTAATCTCTGATAAATTTACTACAGTGGGAATTTTATTTCATAATTTTTGGAGCTAGGGAAGTATGGATGTTGCAGCATTCTTTACAGACTATCCTGTTTAGGCAGATTGCTGTTATGTTTGCATTGTTTGCATATGTTCCCTTCTTTAATGATTCTATTTGAGGATAGGACTATTAAATATGCAGAGAAATTTAGTATTAAATGTTGAATAATAATTTTAGTGATTTTCTACAGTAGAGTATGATAAGGTTTTAGCAATGGTTTATACTAACTTATCTCACGAGTCCTTGTTGAGTTTTGTGTGGATGAAGCTTTTGAGATTTAGGGAGACCGTGATATGAGAGGAATTAGGGAGACACAAAAGCTCAAGATTGGGGATGCCAAAGGCACCCCAAGTTAATATTTCAATAAGTCTCAAGAATCTAAGCTTGGGGATGCCCCGGTTGGCATCCCACCTTTCTTCTTCAACAACTATCGGTTAGTATCGGTTGATCGTAAGTTTTTGCTTCTTCACATGATGTTTGCTATTCTTAGAATGTCATTTTATTTTGCTTTTCTTACTGTTTGAATATAATACCAAGACCTGAAATTATTAAATGTTAGAGAGTCTTCACATAGTTGCATAATTATTCAACTACTCATTGATCTTCACTTATATCTTTCGGAGTAGTTTGTTGTTTGCTCTAGTACTTCACTTATATCTTTTAGAGCATGGTGGTAGTTTTATTTTGAAGAAATAGATGAACTATCATGCTTCACTTATATCATTCTGAGAGTCTTAAATAGCATGGTAATTTGCTTAAAATCCTAATATGCTGGGTATTCAAGAATAATAAAACTTTCTTATGAGTGTGTTGAATACTATGAGAAGTTGATGCTTGATAATTGTTTTGAGATATGGAGATGGTGATATTAGAGTCATGCTAGTTGAGTGGTTATGAATTTGAGAAATACTTGTGTTCAAGTTTGTGATTCCCGTAGCATGCATGTATGGTGAACCGTTATGTGATGAAGTCGGAGCATGATTTATTTATTGATTGCCTTCCTTATGAGTGGCGGTCGGGGACGAGCGATGATCTTTTCCTACCAATCTACCCTCCTAGGAGCATGCGTGTAGTACTTTGTTTCGATAACTAATAGATTTGTGCAATAAGTATGTGAGTTCTTTATGACTAATGTTGAGTCCATGGATTATACGCACTCTCACCCTTCCATCATTGCTAGCCTCTCTAGTACCGCGCAACTTTCGCCGGTACCATAAACCTCCTTATATCTTCCTCAAAACAGCCACCATACCTACCTATTATGGCATTTCCATAGCCATTCCGAGATATATTGCCATGCAACTTTCCACCATTCCATTATTATGACACGCTTCATCATTGTCATATTGCTTGGCATGGTCATGTAGTTGACATCGTATTTGTGGCAAGGCCACCGTTCATAATTCTTTCATACATGTCACTCATGCATCATTACACATCCCGGTACACCGCCGGAGGCATTCATATAGAGTCATATCTTGTTCTAAGTATCGAGTTGTAATCATTGAGTTGTAAATAAATAGAAGTGTGATGATCATCATTCAATAGAGCATTGTCCCACAAAAGAGAAAGGCCATAAAAAAGGAGAAGGCCCAAAAAGAAATAAAAAAATAAAATAAAAGAAAAGGGGCAATGCTACTATCCTTTTTTTTT
>NW_021189289.1:0-1276 GCF_002162155.2 Triticum dicoccoides | reverse complement strand
TGTCACAACCTAGCTAGTCATGCATTAGAGTGTTGCATCATGTTTACTCTTTCATCAGAAACTTGAAATGGGGATGACAGAACCCCCAGTCCCCTCTGAAACCAACTAGGGTTACTAAAATAATTTTTTCAATGAACCTGAAATGCCCTTCTAAAATGCCCATCATTTTTGTCTTGGTTCAGAACCTCTGCCAAAAATGGTGCACATCTTCCTAGGCCATCCTAGGGTTTTTGAATTAAATCATAAATATTTGAATTTGGGCATTTAAAATAATATAAAATATTTAAATGCTCAAATATCTCCAAACTAAAATGTTTCATGTTGGAAATAATCCAACTATGAGCCAGGAGTAGTTTGGTGATTTTTGAAGTTGCCTAGGTATTTTATTAAATTCAACAAAGTTGCAGATATATTAAATAAAAACAGAAACAGAAAAATATATAAAGGGAGAAGCTTACCTGGGCTCCTCCCTGTGCGGCCCAGCCAGCTGGCTGGCCCAGCCAGCAGCCGGCCCAGCCCACCTCCCTCCTCTGTCGTCTTCGTCCCGACAGAGGGAGGGGAGTGTGGCCGGCGCGCGCGCGCCACCGCGCCACGCCACCTGCTCGCCTGCTTGCCTGCCCTCCCCTCCTCGCTCGACGCCCTGGACGACGCCACGCCTCTCCCCCTGCTCTCTCTCACTCTCCCCCGGCTCTCCTCTCCTCTCCCTCGCTCTCTCTCTCACACGGCCGAGCACCGCACTAGCCGCCGTTCGCCATAGCCACCGTCTCCGACCACCCCTCGCTCCCCCGACTAGCTCAGAAGCTCCGCCTCGACTCCTTCTTCCTCCCCACCGCTCCACGGGTCCCCGAAAGCCCTGCATCGCCGCCACGTCGCCGTTCCCCTCTTCGGGCTCCGACCGTCGTCGCCGTCGAATTCACCGTCACCAGCGCGTCCCCGAGCCCGCTAACCATCCCTGCAGCTCCGCGGTGAGCCCCCGGATCGTTTCCCCCTTCTTCCCTGGTCTCTTTCGACTTCTAGGCCCTAGCCCCACCTCGGCCGAGAGCTCCACGCCGCCGGCGATGTCGCCGTCGTGGCCACGGTCGCCGTAGCGCCCAACCGAGCACACCATCGTGCTCCCCACCTCACCAGGAGCACGCAGCACGCACCAACGCCTCCCCAAACCCCCTGCAACACTGATCCCGACCGCACCCGAACTCCGGCCGCCGCAGCCGAGCTCGCCGCCGTCAACTCCGGCCACCCCGAGCCCAACCACCACCACCAATAGTCGCGGCTCAAC
>NW_021189288.1:0-1154 GCF_002162155.2 Triticum dicoccoides | reverse complement strand
CTGAACATTGTTGGGCCATCAGTTCTTTGCGTGGAGATGGCTGGAAGTATTTCATGGTTCATGTTAGTTTTTCCTAATAAGGTTGAAATTAGGAAGAAAAATATAACCTCTGAATGAATAGAAATTGTCTAACCTTTGTAGAGGGCAACATTTGCGAATTGCCGACCGAGAAGCTTTTCTTTGGGACATACCTTATGGGGAACCTGGACATCGAATTAATATTCATTCCAGCAAGTATAACATCGAATCTTTGTATGGACGGGTATGTATGGTGAATATCATACTTTGATAAGCGCCAAACAACCTCATTTGGTGTAATATAGCAACATTCTTGATGATTATCTATTTCATTGACTGTTTGAAGTGACGAAGAAGATGATCCAACATTAGACTCCATTTTCAATCTGGTACAATAAAATCCCTTTGTCACGTACTTGAAAGGATATTTGCACATACTGTACCACCAGTGAACCTTATTCTCTAATATAGAGGTTTGCTAATTTTTTGCATTATCCTAAGTAACATCCATTCCTAAGTAGAGCAGAATACTAACGTACCAAGTGCAGGAGTATATGAAACATTAACCTAGAGAAGTAACACTTGAAAGGCATAATATATTTTTTACCTGGAGACCATAATCTTGGGTTCTGTTTCTACCATGGAATGCCAAAATTCTTTTGAAGTTTCCTTACTTTCTACCATGTATTGATTTTGTTGGGGAACGTAGCAGAAATTCAAAATTTTCCTACGCATATCACCAAGATCTATCTATGGAGAGACCAGCAACGAGTAGAAAGGAGAGGAGAGTTTGCATCTACATACCCTTGTAGATCGCTAAGCGGAAGCGTTCAAGTGAACGGGGTTGATGGAGTCGTACTCGTCGTGATTCAGATCACCGATGATCCTAGTGCCGAACGGACAGCACCTCCGCGTTCAACACACGTACAGCCCGGTGACGTCTCCCACGCCTTGATCCAGCAAGGAGAGAGGGAGAGGTTGAGGAAGACTCCATCCAACAGCAGCACAACGGCGTGGTGGTGGTGGAGGAGCGTGGCAATCCTGCAGGGCTTCACCGAGCACCTACGGGAGAGGAGATGTGTCACGGGAGGGAGAGGGAGGCAACCAAAGGCCTTAGGTATGATTCCTCCTCCTTT
>NW_021189287.1:0-1118 GCF_002162155.2 Triticum dicoccoides | reverse complement strand
TTATCTTGAGGCTTTTAGCAGTTTCCATTTACTTGTCTATGAACTGTATAGGCAACCAAGTAGTCCTTTACCGCGGACGCGGCTATTCGAATAGATTATGATAACCCTGCAGGGGTGTACTTCTTCATACATGTTTCCACCACTTAGCGTCTGCACACGACATGTGCTCGGCAGACTTCAAGCGAAAGCCGACGTGGGTGTAGACCACGACCTACCTAAACACTTAAGCCTCTAGTCCAGGTTTATCGCCTATTCAGGTTCCATCCGCAGGGAGTCCGGCCGAGGTTTCCCATACGGCCCCGAACGATGTGAACAGGGTTCCCGAGATACCTAACGGGTATTCGGTACACCGTGCCACGTACCTACCGCATCACAGCCCACCCCTACGGTCAG
This sequence comes from Triticum dicoccoides, assembly GCF_002162155.2. Lineage (NCBI taxonomy): Eukaryota > Viridiplantae > Streptophyta > Magnoliopsida > Poales > Poaceae > Triticum > Triticum dicoccoides. The sequence goes on along the minus strand of NW_021189287.1, from coordinate 725 downwards.
CGCTGTCCACGGCCTCCAGTAGGCTCAAACACAAGAAACTACTTGCAACTCCTGGACAGAGAGCTAGGGTGAATAAGAAGTCGAGCGGGGTCATATTTCAGGGCCCAATGCATGGTAGTAGCTGTATCTTAAATCACACATACAGATCTCAGTGCTTAGGGTCGGCTTCAATGAAACAACCCACCATGTACTCCTACATGGCCTCTCATCGATACCTTTACCAAATCGTGTTCACCACACCACTCTCATTACCGACATAATCATTTCACTCTAGCCATCACCCAGATGAACCAGACCTGACACGACTCTAAGCATAGCAGGCATAGCAAGGTAGGAACAACACATACATATGGCTCAATCAACTCCTACACATGCTAGTGGGTTTCATCTAGTTACTGTGGTAATGACAGGTCATGCAGAGGAAATGGGTTCAACTACCGTAGCACACAGCAGTTTGAAACGCGTTGTCTTAATGCAGTAAAAGAGAGCAGGAGCGAGAACATGGGATTGTATCGATATGATCAAATGGTTGGTTGCTTGCCTGATGGTTCGATGCACTGATACGGTTCTTCGTTAGGGTAATCACGGTACTCCTCGGAGGCAGAACCTGTCGCAAAGGACACCGATACACAACCATCACCAAACAATGTGCAACAATATGATGCATGCATGAAACATGGCAATATGAGTGTGTTGGGCTAATGCAACTAAAACCAGAAGGGTTT
>NW_021189286.1:0-1674 GCF_002162155.2 Triticum dicoccoides | reverse complement strand
GACGACCCCTCTCTCTTGCCAGAGCAACCAGGCAAGCCCCCCCCTTGATCACCAGATATCGCCTATTCTCCTCTATACTGCTTGCATTAGAGTAGTGTAGCATGTTACTGCTTTCGTTAATCCTATTCTGATGCATAGCCTGACATTGTCGCTACATCTGTTGATACCTTACCTGCAATCCTAACTGCTTAGTATAGGATGCTAGTTTATCATCATTGGCCCTACATTCTTGTCATTCTGCCTTGCTATACTATTGGGCCGTGATCACTCGGGAGGTGATCACGGGTATATACTATACATACCTACATATTATACAGATGGTGACTAAAGTCGGGTCAGCTCATTGAGTACCCGCAAGTGATTCTGACGAGGGGGCTGAAAGGACAGGTGGCTCCATCCCGGTAGAGGTGGGCCTGGGTTCCCGACGGCCCTCGACTGTTACTTTGTGGCGGAGCGACAGGGCAGGTTGAGACCACCTAGGAGACAGGTGGGCTTGGCCTTGTTCGGCATTCGCGGATACTTAACACGCTTAACGAGATCTTGGTATTTGATCTGAGTCTGGCTACGAGCCTATACGCACTAACCATCTACGTGGGAGTAGTTATGGGTATCCCGACGTCGTGGTATCAGCCGAAGCACTTCAGACGTCAGCGACGGAGCGGCGCGCGCCGAATTGGACTGGAACGCCACTAGGCTAGGTCTGTTTTCGGCCACCTCGCAACGTGCAGGTGTGCTATGGGCGATGGGCCCAGACCCCTGTGCGCTTAGGTTTAGACCGGCGTGCTGGCCTCTCTGTTTTGCCTAGGTGGGGCTGCGACGTGTTGATCTTCCGAGGCCGGGCATTACCCAGGAAAGTGTGTCCGGCCAAATGGGATCGAGCGTGTTGGGCTATGTGGTGCACCCCTGCAGGGAAGTTAATCTATTCGAATAGCCGTGATCTTCGGTAACAGGACGACTTGGAGTTGTACCTTGACCTTATGACAACTAGAACCGGATACTTAATAAAACACACCCTTCCAAGTGCCAGATACAACCGGTGGTCGCTCTACCTCAGGGATATGAGGAGGGGATCGCCGGGTAGGATTATGCTATGAGATGCTATTTGGATATGCTACTTGGAGATGCTACTTGGAGGACTTCAATCTACTCTCTTCTACATGCTGCAAGACGGAGGCTGCCAGAAGCGTAGTCTTCGACAGGATTAGCTATCCCCCTCTTATTCTGGCATTCTGCAGTTCAGTCCACCGATATGGCCTCCTTACACATATACCCATGCATATGTAGTGTAGTTCCTTGCTTGCGAGTACTTTGGATGAGTACTCACGGTTGCTTTCTTCCCCTTTTCCCCTTTCCTTTCGTTCTGGTTGTCGCAACCAGATGTTGGAGTCCAGGAGCCAGACGCCACCGTCGACGACGACCCCTACTACACCGGAGGTGCCCCTACTACGTGCAGCCCGCTGACGACGACCAGGAGTAGTTAGGAGGATCCCAGGCAGGAGGCCTGCGCCTCTTTCGATCTGTATCCCAGTTTGTGCTAGCCTTCTTAAGGCAGACTTGTTTAACTTATGTCTGTACTCAGATATTGTTGCTTCCGCTGACTCGTCTATGATCGAGCACTTGTATTCGAGCCCTCGAGGCCCCTGGCTTGTATTATGATGCTTGTATGACTTATTT
>NW_021189285.1:0-2444 GCF_002162155.2 Triticum dicoccoides | reverse complement strand
CAACATTTACACTCTTGTAGAGGAAATAGTGTTTGGGAAATCAACAACCAGTCACATGATCTCCTCTACTTTGGATCCAAAAAGAAAAGGAAGATTGAATGGAACTGAAAATCAGGTAGACATGCTTTCAATTTGTTGGCTAGAATTTGACAAATGCACTTGTGGACTACTCTATCAATTATCTCTCATCTTCTCAAGATTAAGCACTTTAGCTGAGGCGAAGAAACGAAGCAAGACGATGCCATTTTTTAGCATGCTCTTGGTTGTCACCAATGAACCTACAACATCCATCACACCCATTATAAAGATGATACACACAAACACATGCATAAGTATTAGTGTGAAACCTGACCAACTTTGAAAGCATGATCCTCCGTCCCCACTTTATACTGATTCTCACCTTTTCCCCCATTCTTTTAATACACAGTGAGACAAAACTTACATGTGTCCGAGAAAATAACACTTTGAAATGTGACCATCCACATTGTCATCTTTGCTTAGAACTTAAGGTCCTTTGAGTATCAGGTCCAGCTTGCCACAGAAAAGCTATCTTAAAAATCTCCATAAGTTGTCCAAAAGAAAAAGGAATGATCTCACAAAACAAATGAAGCATTTGTGTTAATTTTTTAGAAGGATACATGCATCTATATGCATCTTATCGATGCCAATTTCAAAAATTGATTTACAGAAGTATCTTTCATGTGGAAAAAACGCTGAAGAATTTGAACATGAACAGCCTGATATAGTACAGTAAGAAAAGCGAGCACTAATAATTCACAAAAGTATACTTTCCCTATACACACTCTGTTGCGGGTTAATAAAAAAGGAATATACTCAGCTGTGGGATCGATCTTCAAATTACCTTCAATTGGTTACAACCTAAAGAAGCTAGAACAACTAATCTAGTACCGCTATTGCGTAAAAAATTTAACCATCACCAAGCTAGAACAACCCATCTAGCTTAAGAAACCTACACAACTCACAATTTCATACGCTCATAGTAATCATCCATAGCTAGTAATTCTTCCTTTGCGTACCTGCATTACCACTGAAGTAAACTGTAGCTAATAGTTAGAAAGTTAGACCAAATTAGGAATCACCATTACAAAGTATAACCGATTATTGGCACTGCAACATTCTTGAGGCAGAATCTAAAGAAGAACCACCATAGAAATCTCTAATAGCAAGGAATATTTCCATTCTTGGTCAGTGAATCACATACGGATGGCATTAAACCAATTGAAAACTGTAAATAGGTATACCTAAAGCATTCTTTTATTTGCCAGCTCCAATGCTTCCTCAAAGCGCCCGCTGACTGCTGTCCGTCAAATATCAAATGATTGGTATGCTGCCTGTTGGAGCAGCAATTTCTGCAAAATCGACAGCACCAGATGCAAACATTCCATTGGCCTTTAAATCCAAATTGAAAAAATAAATAGTGAATCAATCCAGTCAAGCAAGGTAGGACAAGCCAAGACGTACAAGGTTCACGGCAAGCTGTGCGCCCGGAATCCATCCAGCTGCCTGAGTGCTTGCTTATGTAGCCGTCCAGAAGGTTTAGACCAATGTCTACGCGGTAAAATTAATCAGTAGCTTGCTTAGCATGCAGTTGTACGTACGTGTGCTGTTCTCGGGAAGATCCAAGCCAAGTGCCTCAAATCCAACATACCCAGGCATATGGAGGGCACGAACTGTCATGGAGGCGCAATCCAACATACCCACGAATTTAGGATTTGTAATGGAGGCGCAATGCATCGAGTCTGCGACAACATACCAAATTTTCCTCTCCTCTAATCCGGCGGCTTGCGAGGTCTCGTTCTGGGTAGGGATAGGGAAGATGAGAAGACGGGAGATGATAAGAGGGGATGGGAGGTGCTGCCGGGACATTCGTCGGTTCTGCGACGGCTTCGGTGGCGGAGGAGGATCAGGCGACCGCGTGGGTCGCGGCCTTGCAGTTAGCGAGCGAGGGGATCCGCTTGAGATCACTTTCCTTCTTTTTTCCTGCCCTCTGCGTGATTGTAGGGATTGCATAGGTGCGGGGCGGAGATTCCCATCCCTCTGCGGTGAAGCATGTTCAGCCAACGTAAAATACTAAATGCACACCGGAGAATAGATTAGATTAAGGCTGGCTATTAGATTAAATTTAGCGGGTCTAATCGTACGGTGACAATTCAGCTGTGTACATCTGCCGTGTGGCTTTAAGAAAGAATTAGTTTGATTTTTTATTAGTAGTAGAGAATCTTTTTCTTTTTTGAGAATTTCTTCTCTCTAATCTGGTAGAATATCTGCTACATTTGCAATGTGCGATTGTAATCTAATTAGCTACTTTTGTTGTTAAATGAGCATTGTTAAAAATTGTACAGTATGCATTAAAAGCACAGGCTGCAGCATTTGGCAGACATTAAACTGGTTGGAAATCTCCACGGCTGATGCAACGAAAATGA
>NW_021189284.1:186714-226644 GCF_002162155.2 Triticum dicoccoides | reverse complement strand
ACTTTTGTGTTTTGTCTAATTGCAGGTGTATGGGACATTTGTACAATCCACATATGAAGATAAGGAAGAAAGAGATGTTTATTTGCTGTCCAAAAAGTTCTCTCACGTCACTTTTGGCCCAAGAGAAGATAGAGTCCAAGTCTCTCACGTTCTGGATTCAGATTCGGACTGCACAGACATACCTGACTCAAAACGCACACAAGTTTTTCATACGGACTCCGAATTGGGTGATTCTTTTTGTTGGAAACTAGATTTCGTGCACTTTCCAACCCAATTGGAATCACCTTCAAATTCGTCCGGAGCGTTGAGTTGTGGACGAAACAATCTGATGCTGCAGCAGAATCCGAGTCAAACTACAAGTCCAAAGGTGTTACATCACCTCCACTTGGGCCCATTGGCCTTGTACGACCTAGATTTAGTTTTAGGCTGCCTTGGGACGTCCTCCCACCTCCTTGGCGGCCACCCCTTGCTCCTATATAAGTAGATCCATCTAGTAGCTTTTTCCTTGGGATTTGTTTAGTTAAAAGTTAGCCATTGCAACTTCGTGTACTTCGTTTGTGTCCAACGACCAGACCAAGACCGCTTCCGGATCCCCACCATTATCAATACTTCATATATATTTGCAATATTCAGATTGCTTTATCATATTCTTGCTCGTTCTTCGATTGCTTGCAGGAATAGACCTTCGTGGTCAGGCTGACCGTGCTTCCAGCATCGTCAGTAACCTCAGGAGATTGGTTTAGCGATTGCTAAGGCGCAACGTCATGCACGTTTGTAGTCGGATTGTCAAAGTCGTCTCCACCAAATCGATAGTTATCATCTCATCGAAAGATCGGGACACCCCGCCTCTATCAGTATCCTTCATTGATGCTAGTTGTGCTACGCCGTGACCTTATTAGTGTTCTAGGCTCGCGTCTCTAGTCCGGTCTAGCCTAGGACCAGCACAGTACCGTCGTTGAGCGTTTATTCAACATTGCATCTTTGAATTGATTATTGCTAATCTTTTGCTACCATATATAGCCAACCCAGCTCCACATATTTCTACACCGTGTATACGTACGCTTCCCTGGCAATCGCTTTACTCAATATTCGGAGTTACTTGACACCGTTGGTTGCCGATCACCGCCTGCTGCATGGTAAGAACTTGTAAGACATTGATATTTGCTTTACTGTGAGCGTTTTACCACCACATCCTAGTAGTTATAGGAACATTATTTTTGGATTTTGTTTCTTGTTCTACAAATCATGACAGGATCCAGAGTCAATTCATGGGCTTTGTCGATCGCGGGAGACGTGCCACCACCTTTGCAAATACCACAACCGTCACGAGAGGTGCACAAACATCCAAATGCACATGATCAGGTTAATGTATCTATACCACCATTTAATGGCCGTTTTAAACCTGCTTTATATATTGAATGGGAGTTCGACATAAAAAATATATTTGCTTCCCATAATTTCGATGAACATAAAAAGGTTAAGGTTGCGGTTGGTTCTTTCACTGGTTATGCTTTGGTTTGGTGGAGTGAATATTGTCGGTTACACCCTGATTATATACCTACTACTTGGGATGATTTGAAACTTGCCATGCGACATACTTTCGTCCCAGCTTATTATACTCGTGACATGATTAAGAAGTTGCAACACTTAAAACAAGGTAGTGAAACTGTAACAAAATATTATGATGATTTACGAACTACCTTGTTGCATTCCTCTTTAGAAGAAAGTGAAGATGATTTTATGGATAGATTTTGGGGAGGATTAAACCCTGATATTCAAGAGATACTAATTCATGAAGAGTGTTATCCTATGGACCATTTGTTTCATCTTGCTTGCAAAGCTGAACAGGAAATAAAACGACGTGTTGGCCACGAGGAGAACAAGCGCACGGTGCACATTCCAAGAGTTGATATGATTGTTCCTTCAACTACTAGGCATACTATGAGAACCACATCCGTTGTTGTCAGGACTACATCATCTCCACCATGTGACACATCGCCCCCGAGAGTGGCTACATCATCTGAGTTGATCATAAGAGGTAATGACAAAGGTACTGATCTTCCATCTCTACATGAGAATGATGAATGCCTTGTCAATTTGAATGCACCATCTGATGAGCTACCCACTACTTTGATCACACCACCTATTTTAGAGGACTACGTTGATAATTTGACTTTGCCATGTGATCAAACAACTGAAATACCAACAATTTTGAGTGCACCCATTGAATTAACTATTGATGCAAAAGAACCAATGTTTAATCATTTTGATATGACCTCTAATCTTGGTGATGATTCTGTGTTGAATGACTTATTGCATGTTTGCTTATTTAAGCATGTTGTAGCATGTAAATTTGATGCAAGTAAGGTTTATTCACCAATGTTGGGATGGTTTAATGATGAACATTGTCAATCTTTTGAAATGAATAAGAGCTTCACTTATATGTGCAAACTGAGTTGCAATATTTTCATGCCTTCTACTCCTTGTGCTAATTTTTTGGCTTTAGATTTTATGAACTATGCAAGTTACTCATCTATTCATGTGTCATATATGCAAAAATTAAGGGAAGTAAAAATGGATGACATATACATATACAACATGTACACCTTGTCTCTTTTGTTAGCCACATTTCAGATTAAGAAACGCCGAGGACGGCTTTATTTTCAAGAAGGGGAGGATGATGAGGACATGACTACCTTGGATATGACCAAAAATATTGCATATATGCATATTTGTCAGGTGATTTCTGGTGCAAACTATTCAATAATCTATTTATGTTATCCAGAACAAAAATACTTCACACACTTTTGTGTTTTGTCTAATTGCAGGTGTATGGGACATTTGTACAATCCACATATGAAGATAAGGAAGAAAGAGATGTTTATTTGTTGTCCAAAAAGTTCTCTCACGTCACTTTTGGCCCAAGAGAAGATAGAGTCCAAGTCTCTCACGTTCTGGATTCAGATTCGGACTGCACAGACATACCTGACTCAAAACGCACACAAGTTTTTCATACGGACTCCGAATTGGGTGATTCTTTTTTTGTTGGAAACTAGATTTCGTGCACTTTCCAACCCAATTGGAATCACCTTCAAATTCATCCGGAGTGTTGAGTTGTGGACGAAACAATCTGATGCTGCAGCAGAATCCGAGTCAAACTACAAGTCCAAAGGTGTTACATCACCTCCACTTGGGCTCATTGGCCTTGTACGACCTAGATTTAGTTTTAGGCTGCCTTGGGACGTCCTCCCACCTCCTTGGCCGCCACCCTTGCTCCTATATAAGTAGATCCATCTAGTATCTTTTCCTTGGGATTTGTTTAGTTAAAAGTTAGCCATTGCAACTTCGTGTACTTCGTTTGTATCCAACGACCAGACCAAGACCGCTTACGGATCCCCACCATTATCAATACCTCATATATATTTGCAATATTCAGATTGCTTTATCATATTCTTGCTCGTTCTTCGATTGCTTGCAGGAATAGACCTTCGTGGTCAGGTTGATTGTGCTCCAGCGTGGTCAATAACCTCTCGGAGTTGGTTTAGCGATTGCTAAGGCGCAACGTCGTGCACGTTTGTAGTCGGATCGTCAAAGTCGTCTCCACTAAATCGATAGTTATCATCTCATCGAAAGATCGGGACACCCTCGCCTCTATCAATTTGAATGCACCATCTGATGAGCTACCCACTACTTTGATCACACCACCTATTTTAGAGGACTACGTTGATAATTTGACTTTGCCATGTGATCAAACAACTGAAATACCAACAATTTTGAGTGCACCCATTGAATTAACTATTGATGCAAAAGAACCAATGTTTAATCATTTTGATATGACCTCTAATCTTGGTGATGATTCTGTGTTGAATGACTTATTGCATGTTTGCTTATTTAAGCATGTTGTAGCATGTAAATTTGATGCAAGTAAGGTTTATTCACCAATGTTGGGATGGTTTAATGATGAACATTGTCAATCTTTTGAAATGAATAAGAGCTTCACTTATATGTGCAAACTGAGTTGCAATATTTTCATGCCTTCTACTTCTTGTGCTAATTTTTTGGCTTTAGATTTTATGAACTATGCAAGTTACTCATCTATTCATGTGTCATATATGCAAAAATCAAGGGAAGTAAAGATGGATGACATATACATATACAACATGTACACCTTGTCTCTTTTGTTAGCCACATTTCAGATTAAGCAACGCCGAGGACGGCTTTATTTTCAAGAAGGGGAGGATGATGAGGACATGACTACCTTGGATATGACCAAAAATATTGCATATATGCATATTTGTCAGGTGATTTCTAGTGCAAACTATTCAATAATCTATTTATGTTATCCAGAACAAAAATACTTCACACACTTTTGTGTTTTGTCTAATTGCAGGTGTATGGGACATTTGTACAATCCACATATGAAGATAAGGAAGAAAGAGATGTTTATTTGCTGTCTAAAAAGTTCTCTCACATCACTTTTGGCCCAAGAGAAGATAGAGTCCAAGTCTCTCACGTTCTGGATTCAGATTCGGACTGCACAGACACACCTGACTCAAAACGCACACAAGTTTTTCATACGGACTCCGAATTGGGTGATTCTTTTTTTGTTGGAAACTAGATTTCGTGCACTTTCCAACCCAATTGGAATCAGCTTCAAATTCGTCCGGAGCGTTGAGTTGTGGACGAAACAATCTGATGCTGCAGCAGAATCCGAGTCAAACTACAAGTCCAAAGGTGTTACATCACCTCCACTTGGGCCCATTGGCCTTGTACGACCTAGATTTAGTTTTAGGCTGCCTTGGGACGTCCTCCCACCTCCTTGGCCGCCACCCCTTGCTCCTATATAAGTAGATCCATCTAGTAGCTTTTCCTTGGGATTTGTTTAGTTAAAAGTTAGCCAACGCAACTTCGTGTACTTCGTTTGTGTCCAACGACCAGACCAAGACCGCTTACGGATCCCCACCTTTATCAATACTTCATATATATTCGCAATATTCAGATTGCTTTTATCATATTCTTGCTCGTTCTTCGATTGCTTGCAGGAATAGACCTTCGTGGTCAGGTTGATCGTGCTCCGGCGTGGTCAATAACCTCAGGAGATTGGTTTAGCGATTGCTAAGGCGCAACGTCGTGCACGTTTGTAGTCGGATCGTCAAAGTCGTCTCCACCAAATCGGTAGTATCATCTCATCGAAAGATCGGGACACCCCGCCTCTATCACTTGTTCCACATTCTTCCTTCTTTACAATTCTGCATTACATCTTTAAAATCAGCATCATGCACATATTGATCTTTGATGGTCTCCAAACCAAATATTTTGAAGTCAAGTTGTGAAAGCATAGTATAGCGACGAGACAATGCATCAGCAATAACATTTTCTTTTCCCTTCTTGTGTTAAATACATAAGGGAAAGTCTCAATGAATTCAACCCATTTAGCATGTCTACGATTCAGTTTAGCTTGACTTTTAATATGTTTCAAAGATTCATGATCAGAATGTATAACAAATTCTTTGGGCCATAAATAATGTTGCCATGTTTCTAAAGTCCGAACAAGAGCATATAATTCTTTATCATAAGTAGAATAATTCAGACTAGGCCCACTCAATTTTTCAGAAAAGTATGCAACGGGTCTGCCCTCTTGTAATAACACACCTCCTAATCCAATTCCACTAGCATCACATTCAAGCTCAAAAGTCTTATTAAAATCAGGAAGTTGGAGTAAAGGAGCATGTCTCAACTTATCTTTCAATACCGAGAAGGCTTCTTCCTGTGCGGTACCCCAAAGAAAAGGCACATCTTTCTTTGTAAGCTCATTGAGAGGTGCAGCAATGGTGCTGAAATCTCTCACAAAACGCCTATAGAATCCAGCGAGGCCAAGAAAACTCCTCACTTGTGTGACCATTTTGGGTTGCGGCCAACTCTCAATAGCTTCAATCTTGGCTTTATCAACTTCAATTCCCTGTGGAGTAACAACATAGCCAAGAAAAGATACTCGGTCAGTGCAAAAGGTGCACTTCCCAAGGTTACCAAACAAACGTGCATCACGTAGAGCAATAAAAACAGCACGTAAATGTTCCAAATGTTCTTCCAAAGATCTGCTATAAATCAATATGTCATCAAAGTAAACTACCACAAATCGTCCAATGAAAGCACGTAAAACTTCATTCATTAATCTCATGAAAGTACTAGGTGCATTAGTTAACCCAAAAGGCATGACTAACCACTCATATAATCCAAACTTAGTTTTGAATGCCGTTTTCCATTCATCTCCCAATTTCATACGAATTTGATGGTATCCACTACGCAAATCAACTTTGGAGAATATTGTAGAGCCACTCAATTCATCAAGCATATCATCTAGCCTAGGAATAGGATGACGATAACGAATAGTAATATTATTAATGCCTCTACAATCAACACACATACGTGATGTACCATCTTTTTTCGGCACTAGAATAATAGGAACAACACAAGGACTAAGGGATTCGCGTATATAACCTTTGTCGAGAAGCTCTTGTACTTGACGCATAATCTCCTTCGTCTCCTCTGGATTGGTACGGTATGGTGCACGGTTTGGCAGTGAAGCACCGGGAATTAAGTCAATCTGATGCTCAATCCCTCGAATAGGCGGTAATCCCGGTGGCACGTCTTGTGGAAAGACGTCAGCGAACTCCTGCAAAATGTTAGTGACAGCAGGAGGCAAAGAGGAAGGCACGTCCTCGAATGAAAATAATGCCTCTTTGCACACAAAAGCATAGCAAACAGATTTGCTGAAATCTAGCTCATCAATATCAGATTTGGTGGCAAATAAACATGCACTTTTCAATTTAATTTCAGAAGCAACACTAGATGGTTTATTATTAGGCTTCATTTGTTGCTCAAATTCTTTTGCCACAATCTGATTTTCACTCTTATTCTTCTCCTGTTGTGCTTTATTAGCTCTATTAATATCATCTTTCAAAATGGAATCAGGAGTCATAGGAAGCAAAGTAATATTTTTATCGTTATGAACAAGAGTATAGTGATTGTTTCTACCATGGTGTACAGAATTTTTATCAAATTGCCATGGTCTACCAAGTAATAAGGAACATGCTTGCATAGGTACCACATCACAATCAACATAATCAGCATATGTAGAGATACTAAAATGCACACGAACAGTACGTGTTACCTTAACCTTGCCGCTGTTGTTGAACCATTGGATGTAGTAAGGATGTGGATGTGGTCTTGTGGTGAGAGAAAGCTTCTCCACCATCTCCATGCTAGCCAAGTTGTTGCAGCTCCCTCCGTCTATGATGACGCGCACAGAACGTTCCTTCACAACTCCCTTGGTATGGAACAAATTGTGCCTCTGATTTTGCTCAGCTTGTGTGATCGGCACACACAAAACACGTTGAGCAACTAAACATTCATACCTGTCAGCGTCTTTAGGAGCCATGTATTGTGTCTCATGATCAGAATCATCTCTACCATGTTCTTCACGTGTAATAAGAGCCAAAGTCTCCTCATTATAGTCACTAGCAGACTCATATCCACCATCCGCGGTAGCAATCATCACACGCGGAGATTTGCATTCTCTCGCATAATGACCTCCTCCCTTACAACGACGACAAATAATATCACTTGTGTGCCCTGTTGATGCCATGGAAGAAGAAGAACGCTGTGCAGGCCCCGCAGGTGCGCTCTTGGAAGATAATGGTGGTTGTGCCTGCTTTCTTGTATCACGGCTGGAGGTGGCACCGGATGGAGGTGCTGGTGCAGTTGAAGTAGAAGATGCACGTGGTGTCCATGATGAAGGTCGGCCTGCAGAAAAGTTAGTTCGCCCCAATGCTTGTCGATCCTGCACTTCACGTTCAGCTTTACAAGCAAGATGGAATAAACGAGTGATATTAGTATACTCCTTATAGTCTAGAATGGTCTGAATCTCTCTATTTAATCCACCCAGAAAACATGCAAGCATAGCTTCATTCTCCTCAACAATACCACATCTAATCATGCCAGTTTGTAATTCCTGATAATATTCTTCTACAGAATTTTTCCCTTGTCTTAAACGCTGCAATTTTTGAAGCAATTCACGTTGATAATATGGTGGAACCCAACGCGTACGCATAGCAGTTTTCAAAGCAGCCCAAGTAGTTGGAATAGGATATAATCTACAATGTTCAGACCACCATACACATTGATAGAGGCAAAGGTGTCCCGTCTTTCGATGAGATGATGGATATCGCTTTGGTGGAAGTCGACTTCGACGATCCGACTACGAACGTGCGAGGACGTCCCGCCTTAGCAATCGCTAAACCAACTCCGAGAGGTTATTGACCACGCCGGAGCTCGATCAACCTGACCACGAGTGATGAGGACATGACTACCTTGGATATGACCAAAAAGATTGCATATATGCATATTTGTCAGGTGATTTCTAGTGCAAACTATTCAATAATCTATTTGTGTTATCCAGGACAAAAATACTTCACACACTTTTGTGTTTTGTCTAATTGCAGGTGTATGGGACATTTGTACAATCCACATATGAAGATAAGGAAGAAAGAGATGTTTATTTGCTGTCCAAAAAGTTCTCTCACGTCACTTTTGGCCCAAGAGAAGATAGAGTCCAAGTCTCTCACGTTCTGGATTCAGATTCGGACTGCACAGACATACCTGACTCAAAACGCACACAAGTTTTTCATACGGACTCCGAATTGGGTTATTCTTTTTTTGTTGGAAACTAGATTTCGTGCACTTTCCAACCCAATTGGAATCACCTTCAAATTCGTCCGGAGCGTTGAGTTGTGGACGAAACAATCTGATGCTGCAGCAGAATCCGAGTCAAACTAAAAGTCCAAAGGTGTTACATCACCTCCACTTGGGCCCATTGGCCTTGTACGACCTAGATTTAGTTTTAGGCTGCCTTGGGACGTCCTCCCACCTCCTTGGCCGCCACCCCTTGCTCCTATATAAGTAGATCCATCTAGTAGCTTTTCCTTGGGTTTTGTTTAGATTAAAAGTTCGCCATAGCTGCAACTTCGCGTACTTCGTTTGTGTTCAACGACCAGACAAAGGCGTCACAGAACCCCACCTTGATCAATAAAGCTTTCATCTTATATTCGCAATATCCAGATTGCAATCTCAGTTTCTTGCTTGTTCTTCGTTTGCTCGCAGGAAACAGACCCTCGTGGTCAGGTTGATCGTGCTCCGGCGTGGTCAATAACCTCTCGGAGTTGGTTTAGCCATTGCTAAGGCGCGACGTCCTCGCACGTTCGTAGTCGGATCGTCAAAGTCGACTTCCACCAAAGCGATATCCATCATCTCATCGAAAGACGGGACACCTCGCCTCTATCAAGTGGTATCAGTTTTCAGGTTGCTCGGTGAGAATTTCCAGTTTTTCCTAAATTAGATTTATTTTCTTACCTATTGTCCAAGAAAAAGCCACAAAACAAAAGTTAGATCTATTCATCCTTTGTCCTAGCCAGACTGAGCCTTTGCAATTTTCTTTTCATTGTTTGCATTATTGAATTATCGGTTGCATCGCCGTGTCGAGTTGCTGGTCTTAGTGTCCAGTTCCTTTAGAGTTTCGAGTTCTGTTCACATTAGTCATGCAGCCGCTGCATTATTATCCCATCTGCTGTCCACCATCCCATCCACCAATTTCCACCACGTGCTACGCACTGTTTATTGTCATAATCATAGTTGAGGTCACTCACATCTTCGCCTGATCGAATCTGCATCTTATCTAGTTTGTCTTGGAAAGAGGGAGAAAAAGAAGACAAAGAAAAAAAAGAGAGAAAAAAGGAAAGAAAAAAAAGAGGGAGAAGAAAAAGAAAAAAAAGCCGTGAGAAAAAAAAGAGAGAAGAAAAAAAAATTGGATCTATCTAGAATCAATCTCGTACCTGAATTCGGATTGGAATCTGTTTTGCGCACTGTTCAGTAAAACAGGTGTATCTTCCTCATACGAAGTCAGTTTTGGCTCCGTAAGTACTCAAATTGAAAATAGCGACGAGCCGCATCTAAATAGTTGCAGAAGCTAGTTCAATATTTGACACCTCAAAATCGGCTTCTAAATAGGTCTTTTTGCCCTCCGAAGTTCGTGAACACAACTTGTTCCAATTTTTCAGGCCAGTTTTAGAATTCTTTGACTCCTCATATCAACTCGGAATTGAGTGATTCTTTTTGCATTGGAAAGCTTGAGTTAGTAGCATTCTTTGAAAGAATTTATCAGAAAATTGTCTCAAACTTTTCAAGAGGAAAGTTGGAGAGAGAGTTGTTGTATATCCTGCTTGGCAGTTGTTTTTCATCATTATCTTCACTGCCGTTGTGATCTTCACTTATATCTTGCTGTCAAGAGCTACTTAGTATCCTTCATTGATGCTAGTTGTGCTACGCCGTGACCTCATTAGTGTTCTAGGCTCGCGTCTCTAGTCCGGTCTAGCCTAGGACCAGCACAATACCGTCGTTGAGCGTTTATTCAACATTGCATCTTTGAATTAATTATTGCTAATCTTTTGCTACCATATATAGCCAACCCAGCTCCACATATTTCTACACCGTGTATACGTACGCTCCCCTGGCAATCGCTTTACTCAATATTCGGAGTTACTTGACACCACTGGTTGCCGATCACCGCCTGCTGCATGGTAAGAACTTGTAAGACATTGATATTTGCTTTACTGTGAGCGTTTTACCACCACATCGTAGTAGTTATAGGAACATTATTTTTGGGTTTTGTTTCTTGTTCTACTAATCATGACAGGATACAGAGTCAATTCATGGGCTTTGTCGATCGCGGGAGACGTGCCACCACCTTTGCAAATACCACAACCGTCACGAGAGGTGCACAAACATCCAAATGCACATGATCAGGTTAATGTATCTATACCATCATTTAATGGCCGTTTTAAACCTGCTTTATATATTGAATGGGAGTTCGACATAAAAAATATATTTGCTTCCCATAATTTCAATGAACATAAAAAGTTTAAGGTTGCGGTTGGTTCTTTCACTGGTTATGCTTTGGTTTGGTGGAGTGAATATTGTCGGTTACACCCTGATTATATACCTACTACTTGGGATGATTTGAAACTTGCCATGCGACATACTTTCGTCCCTGCTTATTATACTCGTGACATGATTAAGAAGTTTCAACACTTAAAACAAGGTAGTGAAACTGTAACAAAATATTATGATGATTTACAAACTACCTTGTTGCATTCCTCTTTAGAAGAAAGTGAAGATGATTTTATGGATAGATTTTGGGGAGGATTAAACCGTGATATTCAAGAGATACTAATTCATGAAGAGTGTTATCCTATGGACCATTTGTTTCATCTTGCTTGCAAAGCTGAACAGGAAATAAAATGACGTGTTGTCAGGACTACATCACCTCCACCATGTGACACATCGCCCCCGAGAGTGGCTACATCATCTGAGTTGATCATAAGAGGTAATGACAAAGGTACTGATCTTCCATCTCTACATGAGAATGATGAATGCCTTGTCAATTTGAATGCACCATCTGATGAGCTACCCACTACTTTGATCACACCACCTATTTTAGAGGACTACGTTGATAATTTAACTTTGCCATGTGATCAAACAACTGAAATACCAACAATTTTGAGTGCACCCATTGAATTAACTATTGATGCAAAAGAACCAATGTTTAATCATTTTGATATGACCTCTAATCTTGGTGATGATTTTGTGTTGAATGACTTATTGCATGTTTGCTTATTTAAGCATGTTGTAGCATGTAAATTTGATGCAAGTAAGGTTTATTCACCAATGTTGGGATGGTTTAATGATGAACATTGTCAATCTTTTGAAATGAATAAGAGCTTCACTTATATGTGCAAACTGAGTTGCAATATTTTCATGCCTTCTACTTCTTGTGCTAATTTTTTGGCTTTAGATTTTATGAACTATGCAAGTTACTCATCTAGTCATGTGTCATATATGCAAAAATCAAGGGAAGTAAAAATGGATGACATATACATATACAACATGTACACCTTGTCTCTTTTGTTAGCCACATTTCAGATTAAGCAACACCGAGGACGGCTTTATTTTCAAGAAGGGGAGGATGATGAGGACATGACTACCTTGGATATGACCAAAAAGATTGCATATATGCATATTTGTCAGGTGATTTCTAGTGCAAACTATTCAATAATCTATTTGTGTTATCCAGAACAAAAATACTTCACACACTTTTGTGTTTTGTCTAATTGCAGGTGTATGGGACATTTGTACAATCGACATATGAAGATAAGAAAGAAAGAGATGTTTATTTGCATTCCAAAAAGTTCTCTCACGTCACTTTTGGCCCAAGAGAAGATAGAGTCCAAGTCTCTCACGTTCTGGATTCAGATTCGGACTGCACAGACATACCTGACTCAAAACGCACACAAGTTTTCCATACGGACTCCGAATTGGGTGATTCTTTTTTTGTTGGAAACTAGATTTCGTGCACTTTCCAACCCAATTTGAATCACCTTCAAATTCGTCCGGAGCATTGAGTTGTGGCAGAAACAATCTGATGCTGCAGCAGAATCCGAGTCAAACTACAAGTCCAAAGGTGTTACATCACCTCCACTTGGGCCCATTGGTCTTGTACGACCTAGATTTAGTTTTAGGCTGCCTTGGGACGTTCTCCCACCTCCTTGGCCGCCACCCCTTGCTACTATATAAGTAGATCCATCTAGTAGCTTTTCCTTGGGTTTTGTTTAGATTAAAAGTTCGCCATAGCTGCAACTTCGCGTACTTCGTTTGTGTTCAACGACCAGACAAAGGCGTCACAGAACCCCACCTTGATCAATAAAGCTTTCATCTTTTATTCGCAATATCCAGATTGCAATCTCAGTTTCTTGCTTGTTCTTCGTTTGCTCGCAGGAAACAGACCCTCGTGGTCAGGTTGATCGTGCTCCGGCGTGGTCAATAACCTCTTGGAGTTGGTTTAGCGATTGCTAAGGCGCGACGTCCTCGCACGTTCGTAGTCGGATCGTCAAAGTCGACTTCCACCAAAGCTATATCCATCATCTCATCGAAAGACGGGACACCATTGCCTCTATCAACGAGGGTCTGTTTCCTGCGAGCAAACGAAGAACAAGCAAGAAACTAAGATTGCAATCTGGATATTGCGAATATAAGATGAAAGCTTTATTGATCAAGGTGGGGTTCTGTGACGCCTTTGTCTGGTCGTTGAACACAAACGAAGTACGCGAAGTTGCAGCTATGGCGAACTTTTCATCTAAACAAAACCCACAGTCTAAACGATGCCCTAAGGGCTGTATGTATGGAGGAAGAGGGGGGAATTTCGTGGCCCTTGGTGGAGGGGTCCGAAATCAACCCTATCTCTTGTTTCCCCACACATACGAACTCTAAAAATAGCCTATACTTATGTATTTCGAAATTACATGGGCCTGGCCCAATAATAAGGTGACGCAACACCTAAAATAGCCTCGGGACGAAATTTATGAAGTGGCATCTTGTATATTTCGTCCAAGGCTTCATGCACCCATTATGGTGGCTTCAAAGTCCTGAAATCATCACGTGTAACTCCGTTCTTGTTCCCCTTGCGCATGCCATCATCTCCATGCTTGTTCTTGCTCCAATGTTCATCCTTCTCCAAGCTAGGCCCTTCATTTGTAAGCAAAACAAATGTATCCAATTGAGGCAGCATCATATTCTCATGAACATTAGAATCATTACAAGGAAACGAAAGTACCTGGTAATTTAGTTGGCGTGCACGAGCTCTAGTAATTGGTCCAGTATGTATAGCAGCAGGGGCTGTGGGTGTAACAATTGTATTGATGTCCTCATCACACATGCAAAACTAGTGAAAGCACAAACAGCAGCAGCAACTCGTCTCTCCTTAGGATATTGTAAACATGTAAATCGTTGTTCAGTTTCTAACTCCCAAGTAAGATATATATCAGGAACATATCTACCCTCAAATGGTGGAATATTCAATTTCAGTTTAGGAATATGGACATCATCTCGTACCTGAGGTGGTGGTGCAGGCCTACCATTACGAATATATACCTGAGGTCGACCTGCTCGTGGTGGCACAGGTGGCTGCACGTAGTGCTGATTTTGATCAACCTCATCCTCATAATCTCCCACATAATCATCGTCCTCCGCATCAGCAAAAGGAGCCACAGAAGTATCAACAGAGCACCAACAGTTTGGCCAAATGCAAGAGGAACACGGCTTGCTCGGCGGAGGTCTGTTTCGCGACGTGGAGGTAGTCGTTGTTCTTGTTGTTGTTGGAGAGGTGCGTTAGGTGCAGCGGGTGGTGGTGGTGGAAGACGCGCGAGCAATTCATTAAACTTGTTATCGAGCTTTGTTTCAAACGTCTTCTCAAGGCCAGTGATCTTCTCCATGGCCTCTTCAAAATTGTTCAGCACATCTTGCACCTGTACAGTCATCATTTGCTGAAACTTATCATGAAGCTCCTTGTTCGATAAATTCTCCCAGTCAATCTCGTTGGCTTGTGATCCTGGCATGGTTAGCAGCAATAGAAACACACAAGAATATGATCCTACAGACTACGAACAAGTGGTGGTGGTGGGTGTCACAAATCCGTCAAGCAAAACTCAAATTCTTACCAGTTCTTACCCAGCAACAGGCGGTGATCGGCAACCGTTGTAGTCAAAACTCTCAAAGCTTGGATAGAGCGATTACCAGGGAGAGTCAAACGCACGATGTAGATGTATGTGGAGCTGGGAAGGCTTATAATATGGTAGCAAAAAGGGTCAGCAATAATCAATTCAGAGATGCAAAGTTGAATAAACGCTCAAAGACGGTACTGTGCTGGTCCTAGGCTAGACTGTGCTAGAGACGCGAGCCTAGAACACCAACAAAATTACGGCGCGGCACGTAAACAAGGGAGGAGCACACTCTGAATTTTTTTCTCTTTCTTTTTTTGCACTTTTTTCCCCTTTTTTTTTGCTCCGCAACAAATTTTTTTTGAAAAAGTCTACAAATGGTCTAAAAACTGCCTAGCCAGAATTTTCCAGACTTAGTTTTTTTTTTGAAATTGGAACTATTTTTCTTCTACGGATGGCTCGGAAGTTGGGGAGTCCTTCTCTGTCACGACTCGGAGTGTCGCGTGATCTGGAAATCGAGAACAATGCAACAATTACTGGACTCGGACTAGGACTGGTGGCGGAGATGAATCTGGTGGAACTCGGACTGGTGGCGGAGATGAATCTGGTGGAACACGGACAGGTGGCAGATATATGTTGCAGGTGAACTCGGATTGGCGTGATGGCGGCGGATATGTGGTGGCATATATGGATTCGGATTGGCGGTGAATATGTGGTGGTGGTATATGGCAACAGCGACGATGATGATGCGGTGGTGATATATGGCAGCGGCGACGTGACAACCTGTGAACAGAACTCAAAACTCTAAAAGACTAGACGCTAAGACCAGCAACTAGACAGGACGATGCAACCGCAAATTCAACAAAGCAAATACAGAAAAGATTATGCAAGTCTCAGATTGGTTCGGATGGGATGAACTAACCCTAATTTTTTTTGGCTTTTTCGTGGACTATAGGTATGAAGAACAGACTCGATCTAAACTACGAAAAACTGTAAAATCTCACCGAGCAACCTGGAAATCTGATACCACTTGATAGAGGCAAAGGTGTCCTGTCTTTCGATGAGATGATGGATATCGCTTTGGTGGAAGTCGACTTTGACGATCCGACTACGAACGTGCGAGGACGTCGCGCCTTAGCAATCGCTAAACCAACTCCGAGAGGTTATTGACCACGCCGGAGCACGATCAACCTGACCACGAGGGTCTGTTTCCTGCGAGCAAACGAAGAACAAGCAAGAAACTAAGATTGCAATCTGGATATTGCGAATATAAGATGAAAGATTTATTGATCAAGGTGGGGTTCTGTGACGCCTTTGTCTGGTCGTTGAACACAAACGAAGTACGCAAAGTTGCAGCTATGGTGAACTTTTAATCTAACAAAACCCAAAGTCTAAACGGTGCCCTAAGGGCTGTATATATGGAGGAAGAGAGGGGGAATTTCGTGGCCCTTGGTGGAGGGGTCCGAAATCAACCCTATCTCTTGTTTCCCCACACATACGGACTCTAAAAATAGCATATACTTATGTATTTCGAAATTACATGGGCCTAGCCCAATAAAAAGGTGACGCGGCACCTATAATAGCCCCGGGACGAAATTTATGAAGTGGCATCTTGTATATTTCGTCCATGGCTTCATGCACCCATTATGGTGGCTTCAAAGTCCTAAAATCATCACTTGTAACTCCGTTCTTGTTCCCCTTGCGCATGGCATCATCTCCATGCTTGTTCTTGCTCCAATGTTCATCCTTCTCCAAGCTAGGCCCTTCATTTGTAAGCAAAACAAATGTATCCAATTTAGGCAGCATCATATTCTCATGAACATTAGAATCATTACCAAGAAACGAAATTACCTGATAATTTAATTGGCGTGCGCGAGCTCTAGTAATTGGTCCCGTATATGTAGCAGTAGGTGCTGTGGGTGTAACAATGGTATTGATGTCCTCATCAGAATTGATTGTTGCTGACCCCTTTTGCTACCATATTATCAGCCTTCCTAGCTCCACATACATCTACGTCGTGCGTTTGACTCTCCCTGGTAATCGCTGTATCCAAGCTTTGAGAGTTTTGACAACGACGGTTGCCGATCACCGCCTGCTGCTGGGTAAGAACTGGTAAGAATTTGAGATTTGCTTGACGGATTTATGACACTCCACCAACGCTATTTTCTAGTAGTCTGTAGGATCATATTCTTGTGTGTTTCTATTGCTGCTAACCATGGCAGGATCACAACCCGACGCGATTTACTGGGAGAACATGACGAACAAAGAGTTACATGATAGGTTTCAGCAAATGATGAGTGGACAGATGGAAGATATGCTAAACAGATTTGAAGAGGCCATGGAGAAGATAGATGGCATTGAGAAGGCGTTCAAAACAAAGCTCGATAACAAGTTTAATGAATTGCTCACGCGTCTTCCACCGCCCGCTGCACCTGTTGCACCTCTACAACAACAACAACAACATTGTCTTCCAAATCAAGTGGGACGAGCACAACGCGTTCCCATTGAGCCTGGTCAAACTTCTGGTGCTACTGTACCTATTGTGATGAGGACATCAATACAATTGTTACACCGACAGCCCCTGCTTCTATACATACTGGACCAATTACTAGAGCTCGTGCACGCCAACTAAATTACCAGGTACTTTCGTTTCTTGGTAATGATTCTAATGTTCATGAGAATATGATGCTGCCTAAATTGGATACATTTGTTTTACTTACAAATGAAGGGCCTAGCTTGGAGAAGGATGAACATTGGAGCAAGAACAAGCATGGAGATGATGGCATGCGCAAGGGAAACAAGAACGGAGTTACAAGTGATGATTTCAGGACTTTCAAGCCACCATAATGGGTGCATGAAGCCTTGGACGAAATATACAAGATGCCACTTCATAAATTTCGTCCCGAGGCTATTTTAGGTGCTGCGTCACCTTATTATTGGGCCAGGCCCATGTAATTTCGAAATACATAAGTATAGGCTATTTTTAGAGTCCGTATGTGTGGGGAAACAAGAGATAGGGTTGATTTCGGACCCCTCCACCAAGGGCCACGAAATTCCCCCCTCTTCCTCCATATATACAGCCCTTAGGGCATCGTTTAGACTTTGGGTTTTGTTTAGATTAAAAGTTCGCCACAGCTGCAACTTCGCGTACTTCGTTTGTGTTCAACGACCAGACAAAGGCGTCACAGAACCCCACCTTGATCAATAAAGTTTTCATCTTATATTCGCAATATCCAGATTGCAATCTTAGTTTCTTGCTTGTTCTTCGTTTGCTCGCAGGAAACAGACCCTCGTGGTCAGGTTGATCGTGCTCCGGCGTGGTCAATAACCTCTCGGAGTTGGTTTAGCGATTGCTAAGGCGCGACGTCCTCGCACGTTCGTAGTCGGATCGTCAAAGTCGACTTCCACCAAAGCGATATCCATCATCTCATCGAAAGACGGGACACCTTTGCCTCTATCAAGTGGTATCAGATTTCCAGGTTGCTCGGTGAGATTTTACAGTTTTTCGTAGTTTAGATCGAGTCTGTCTTCATACCTATAGTCCACGAAAAAGCCACAAAAAAATTAGGGTTAGTTCATCATATCCGAACCAATCTGAGCCTTTGCATAATCTTTTTAGGGTTTTGCTTTGTTGAATTTGCGGTTGCATCGTCGTTTCTAGTTGCTGGTCTTAGAGTCTAGTCTTTTAGAGTTTCGAGTTCTGGTCATAAGTTGTCACGCCGCCGCCGCACCATCATCATCGCCCCTGCCATCTACCACCACCGCTCCGAATCCGTATCCATATATCCACCACCAATCCGATTTCCTTGCTTATTAGGTTTGTTTTCGAGATCCATCTAGTTTCCGATTCGTGTTTCCTTGCCGGAGTAGGTTTCGGAAAAAAAATAGTCGGGTAGCCACGCTCCGTTTAGGCCCAAAATTTTTCGAAAACGCATTTTTCGAAAAAATTTCTGGCTATCCTATTTTAGGTGTTTCTGAGTGTTTTGAGACAGGTGCCATTAAAGGAAGTTTTTTTTGACCCGTTTCCAGTTTTTGGGTCCGGGCAGTCGAAAAAAAAAATTGGTCGAAAAAATTTCGTGCCCATCCTGTCAGTTTGAGCTAGGAAGAGTTTTGAGACACTCGCCATTATAGTGATTTTTCGCAAAAAAAAAAAACAGCGCAAAAAAAAAGAGCGCAAAAAAAAGAGCGAAAAAAAAAATTCTGAGTGTGCTTTTCCCTTGTTTACGTGCCGCGCCGTGATTTTGTTGGTGTTCTAGGCTCGCGTCTCTAGCACAGTCTAGCCTAGGACCAGCACAGTACCGTCGTTGAGCGTTTATTCAACTTTGCATCTCTGAATTGATTATTGCTGACCCTTTTTGCTACCATACTATAAGCCTTCCCAGCTCCACATACATCTACATCGTGTGTTTGACTCTCCCTGGTAATCGCTCTATCCAAGCTTTGAGAGTTTTTGACTACAACGGTTGCCGATCACCGCCTGCTGCTGGGTAAGAACTGGTAAGAATTTGAGATTTGCTTGACGGATTTGTGATACACCACCACCACTTCTTAGTAGTCTGTAGGATCATATTCTTGTGTGTTTCTATTGCTGCTAACCATGCCAGGATCACAAGCCGACGAGATTGACTGGGAGAACTTATCGAACAAGGAGCTTCATGATAAGTTTCAGCAAATGATGACTGAACAGGTATAAGATGTGCTGAACAATTTTGAAGAGGCCATGGAGAAGATCACTGGCCTTGAGAAGACGTTCGAAACAAAGCTCGATAACAGATTTAATGAACTGCTTGCGCGTCTTCCACCACCGGCTGCACCTATCGCACCTCTGCAACAACAACAACTACGCCCCCTTCCGAATCAGTATGGACGAGCATAGCGTGTTCCTATTGAGCCAGGACAAAATTCTGGTGCCGCTGCTACTGCTGTTGGTGCTTCTTTGGCTCTTGCTACTGCTCCTGCTGGTACCCAGGAGGATGATGAGTATGCGGGCGATTATGAGGATGAGGTTGATCAAAATCGGATCTATGAGCAGCCACCAGCACCACCACCAGCAGGTCGACCTCAGGTATATATTCGTAATGGTAGGCCTGCACCACCACCTCAGGTACGCGATGATGTCCATATTCCTAAACTGAAATTGAATATTCCACCATTTGAGGGTAGATATGTTCCTGATATATATCTTACTTGGGAGTTAGAAACTGAACAACGATTTACATGTTTACAATATCCTGAGGAGAGACGAGTTGCTGCTGCTGTTTGTGCTTTCACTAGTTTTGCATGTGTATGGTGGTCTGAACATTGTAGATTATATCCTATTCCAACTACTTGGGCTGCTTTGAAAACTGCTATGCGTACGCGTTGGGTTCCACCATATTATCAACGTGAATTGCTTCAAAAATTGCAGCGTTTAAGACAAGGGAAAAATTCTGTAGAAGAATATTATCAGGAATTACAAACTGGCATGATTAGATGTGGTATTGTTGAGGAGAATGAAGCTATGCTTGCACGTTTTCTGGGTGGATTAAATAGAGAGATTCAGACCATTCTAGACTATAAGGAGTATATTAATATCACTCGTTTATTCCATCTTGCTTGTAAAGCTGAACGTGAAGTGCAGGATCGACAAGCATTGGGGCGCACTAACTTTTCTGCAGGCCGACCTTCATCATGGACACCACGTGCATCTTCTACTTCAACTGCACCAGCACCTCCATCCGGTGCCACCTCCAGCCGTGATACAAGAAAACAGGCACAACCACCATTATCTGCCAAGAGCGCACCTGCGGGGCCTGCACAGCGTTCTTCTTCTTCCATGGCATCAACAGGGCACACAAGTGATATTATTTGTCGTCGTTGTAAGGGAGGAGGTCATTATGCGAGAGAATGCAAATCTCCGCGTGTGATGATTGCTACCGCGGATGGTGGATATGAGTCCGCTAGTGACTATGATGAGGAGTTTTCTTGGCCTCGCTGGATTCTATAGGCGTTTTGTGAGAGATTTCAGCACCATTGCTGCACCTCTCAATGAGCTTACAAAGAAAGATGTGCCTTTTCTTTGGGGTACCGCACAGGAAGAAGCCTTCACGGTATTGAAAGATAAGTTGACACATGCTCCTTTACTCCAACTTCCTGATTTTAATAAGACTTTTGAGCTTGAATGTGATGCTAGTGGAATTGGATTAGGAGGTGTGTTATTACAAGATGGCAAACCTGTTGCATACTTTTCTGAAAAATTGAGTGGCCCTAGTCTGAATTATTCTACTTATGATAAAGAATTATATGCTCTTGTTCGGACTTTAGAAACATGGCAACATTATTTATGGCCCAAAGAATTTGTTATACATTCTGATCATGAATCTTTGAAACATATTAAAAGTCAAGCTAAACTGAATCATAGACATGCTAAATGGGTTGAATTCATTGAGACTTTCCCTTATGTCATTAAACACAAGAAGGGAAAAGAAAATGTTATTGCTGATGCATTGTCTCGTCGCTATACTATGCTTTCACAACTTGACTTCAAAATATTTGGTTTGGAGACCATCAAAGATCAATATGTGCATGATGCTGATTTTAAAGATGTAATGCAGAATTGTAAAGAAGGAAGAATGTGGAACAAGTTTGTTGTTAACGATGGATTTGTGTTTCGTGCTAACAAGCTATGCATTCCAGCTAGCTCCGTTCGTCTTTTGTTGTTGCAGGAGGCGCATGGAGGACGATTAATGGGACACTTTGGCGTGAAGAAGACGGAGGACGTACTTGCTACACATTTCTTTTGGCCAAAGATGAGACGGGATGTTGAGCGTTTTATTGCTCGCTGCACTACATGTCAAAAAGCTAAGTCACGACTCAATCCTCGTGGTTTATATATGCCTTTGCCTGTACCTAGTGTTCCTTGGGAGGATATATCTATGGACTTTGTTTTAGGTTTACCTCGAACAAAGAAGGGGAGGGATAGCATATTTGTTGACGTGGATAGATTCTCGAAAATGGCACACTTTATACCATGTCATAAAAGCGATGATGCTGTTAATGTTGCTGATTTGTTCTTTCGTGAAATTATTCGCTTGCATGGTGTGCCAAATACTATTGTTTCAGATCGTGATACTAAATTTCTTAGCCACTTTTGGAGATGTTTATGGGCTAAGTTGGGGACTAAACTGCTTTTTAGTACTACTTGTCACCCCCAAACTGATGGACAAACTGAAGTAGTCAATAGAACGTTGTCTACTATGCTTAGGGCTGTTTTGAAGAATAATAAGATAATGTGGGAGGAATGCTTGCCTCATATTGAATTTGCTTATAATCGTTCATTGCATTCTACTACTAAGATGTGCCCTTTTGAAGTTGTGTATGGTTTCCTACCTCATGCACCTATTGATTTGTTGCCTCTTCCATCTTCGGAGAAGGTTAATTTTGATGCTAAACAACGTGCTGAATTGATTTTAAAAATGCATGAGTTAACTAAGGAAAACATTGAGCGCATAAATGCTAAATATAAACTTGCTGGAGATAAGGGTAGAAAACATGTTGTGTTTGCACCTGGAGATCTTGTTTGGTTACATTTGCGTAAGGATAGATTTCCTGATTTGCGCAAATCAAAGTTAATGCCACGTGCTGATGGTCCCTTTAAGGTGTTAGAGCAAATAAATGATAATGCATATAAACTTGAGCTGCCAGCAGATTTTGGGGTTAGTCCCACTTTTAACATTGCAGATTTGAAGCCTTATTTGGGTGAGGAAGATGAATTTCCGTCGAGGACGACTTCATTTCAAGAAGGGGAGGATGATGAGGACATCAATACAATTGTTACACCCACAGCCCCTGCTGCTATACATACTGGACCAATTACTAGAGCTCGTGCACGCCAACTAAATTACCAGGTACTTTCGTTTCTTGGTAATGATTTTAATGTTCATGAGAATATGATGCTGCCTAAATTGGATACATTTGTTTTGCTTACAAATGAAGGGCCTAGCTTGGAGAAGGATGAACATTGGAGCAAGAACAAGCATGGAGATGATGGCATGCGCAAGGGGAACAAGAACGGAGTTACAAGTGATGATTTCAGGACTTTGAAGCCACCATAATGGGTGCATGAAGCCTTGGACGAAATATACAAGATGCCACTTCATAAATTTCGTCCCGAGGCTATTTTAGGTGCTGCGTCACCTTATTATTGGGCCAGGCCCATGTAATTTCGAAATACATAAGTATATGCTATTTTTAGAGTCCGTATGTGTGGGGAAACAAGAGATATGGTTGATTTCGGACCCCTCCACCAAGGGCCACGAAATTCCCCCCTCTTCCTCCATATATACAGCCCTTAGGGCATCGTTTAGACTTTGGGTTTTGTTTAGATTAAAAGTTCGCCATAGCTGCAACTTCGCGTACTTCGTTTGTGTTCAACGACCAGACAAAGGCGTCACAGAACCCCACCTTGATCAATAAAGCTTTCATCTTATATTCGCAATATCCAGATTGCAATCTCAGTTTCTTGCTTGTTCTTCGTTTGCTCGCAGGAAATAGACCCTCGTGGTCAGGTTGATCGTGCTCCGGCGTGGTCAATAAACTCTCGGAGTTGGTTTAGCGATTGCTAAGGCGCGACGTCCTCGCACGTTCGTAGTCGGATCGTCAAAGTCGACTTCCACCAAAGCGAAATCCATCATCTCATCGAAAGACGGGACACCTCCGCCTCTATCACTATGACTCCTGATTCCATTTTGAAAGATGATATTAATAGAGCTAATAAAGCACAACAGGAGAAGAATAAGAGTGAAAATCAGATTGTGGCAAAAGAATTTGAGCAACAAATGAAGCCTAATAATAAACCATCTAGTGTTGCTTCTGAAATTAAATTGAAAAGTGCATGTTTATTTGCCACCAAATCTGATATTGATGAGCTAGATTTCAGCAAATCTGTTTGCTATGCTTTTGTGTGCAAAGAGGCATTATTTTCATTCGAGGACGTGCCTTCCTCTTTGCCTCCTGCTGTCACTAACATTTTGCAGGAGTTCGCTGACGTTTTTCCACAAGACGTGCCACCGGGATTACCGCCTATTCGAGGGATTGAGCATCAGATTGACTTAATTCCCGGTGCTTCACTGCCAAACCGTGCACCATACCGTACCAATCCAGAGGAGACGAAGGAGATTACGCGTCAAGTACAAGAGCTTCTCAGCAAAGGTTATATACGCGAATCCCTTAGTCCTTGTGCTGTTCCTATTATTCTAGTGCCGAAAAAGGATGGTACATCACGTATGTGTGTTGATTGTAGAGGCATTAGTAATATTACTATTCGTTATCGTCATCCTATTCCTAGGCTAGATGATATGCTTGATGAATTGAGTGGCTCTACAATATTCTCCAAAGTTGATTTGCGTAGTGGCTACCATCAAATTCGTATGAAATTGGGAGATGAATGGAAAACAGCATTTAAAACTAAGTTTGGATTATATGAGTGGTTAGTCATGCCTTTTGGGTTAACTAATGCACCTAGTACTTTCATGAGATTAATGAACGAAGTTTTACGTGCTTTCATTGGACGATTTGTGGTAGTTTACTTTGATGACATATTGATTTATAGCAGATCTTTGGAAGAACATTTGGAACATTTATGTGCTGTTTTTATTGCTCTACGTGATGCACGTTTGTTTGGTAACCTTGGGAAGTGCACCTTGATGAGGACATGACTACCTTGGATATGACCAAAAATATTGCATATATGCATATTTGTCAGGTGATTTCTAGTGCAAACTATTCAATAATCTATTTATGTTATCCAGAACAAAAATACTTCACACACTTTTGTGTTTTGTCTAATTGCAGGTGTATGGGACATTTGTACAATCCACATATGAAGATAAGGAAGAAAGAGATGTTTATTTGCTGTCCAAAAAGTTCTCTCACGTCACTTTTGGCCCAAGAGAAGATAGAGTCCAAGTCTCTCACGTTCTGGATTCAGATTCGGACTGCACAGACACACCTGACTCAAAACGCACACAAGTTTTTCATACGGACTCCGAATTGGGTGATTCTTTTTTTGTTGGAAACTAGATTTCGTGCACTTTCCAACCCAATTGTAATCACGTTCAAATTCGTCCGGAGTGTTGAGTTGTGGACGAAACAATCTGATGCTGCAGCAGAATCCGAGTCAAACTACAAGTCCAAAGGTGTTACATCACCTCCACTTGGGCCCATTGGCCTTGTACGACCTAGATTTAGTTTTAGGCTGCCTTGGGACGTCCTCCCACCTCCTTGGCCGCCACCCCTTGCTCCTATATAAGTAGATCCATCTAGTAGCTTTTCCTTGGGATTTGTTTAGTTAAAAGTTAGCCATTGCAACTTCGTGTGCTTCGTTTGTGTCCAACGACCAGACCAAGACCACTTTTCGGATCCCCACCATTATCAATACTTCATACATATTCGCGATATTCAGATTGCTTTTATCATATTCTTGCTTGTTCTTCGATTGCTTGCAGGAATAGACCTTCGTGGTCAGGTTGATCGTGCTCCGGCGTGGTCAATAACCTCTCGGAGTTGGTTTAGCGATTGCTAAGGCGCGACGTCCTCGCACGTTCGTAGTCGGATCGTCAAAGTCGACTTTCACCAAAGCGATATCCATCATCTCATCGAAAGACGGGTCACCTTTGCCTCTATCAACGTATGTGTGTTGATTGTAGAGGCATTAATAATATTACTATTCGTTATCGTCATCCTATTCCTAGGCTAGATGATATGCTTGATGAATTGAGTGGCTCTACAATATTCTCCAAAGTTGATTTGCGTAGTGGCTACCATCAAATTCGTATGAAATTGGGAGATGAATGGAAAACAGCATTCAAAACTAAGTTTGGATTATATGAGTGGTTAGTCATGCCTTTTGGGTTAACTAATGCACCTAGTACTTTCATGAGATTAATGAACGAAGTTTTACGTGCTTTCATTGGACGATTTGTGGTAGTTTACTTTGATGACATATTGATTTATAGCAGATCTTTGGAAGAACATTTGGAACATTTACGTGCTGTTTTTATTGCTCTACGTGATGCACGTTTGTTTGGTAACCTTGGGAAGTGCACCTTTTGCACCGACCGGGTATCTTTTCTTGGCTATGTTGTTACTCCACAGGGAATTGAAGTTGATAAAGCCAAGATTGAAGCTATTGAGAGTTGGCCGCAGCCCAAAACGGTCACACAAGTGAGGAGTTTTCTTGGCCTCGCTGGATTCTATAGGCGTTTTGTGAGAGATTTCAGCACCATTGCTGCACCTCTCAATGAGCTTACAAAGAAAGATGTGCCTGTTCTTTGGGGTACCGCACAGGAAGAAGCCTTCACGGTATTGAAAGATAAGTTGACACATGCTCCTTTACTCCAACTTCCTGATTTTAATAAGACTTTTGAGCTTGAATGTGATGCTAGTGGAATTGGATTAGGAGGTGTGTTATTACAAGATGGCAAACCTGTTGCATACTTTTCTGAAAAATTGAGTGGGCCTAGTCTGAATTATTCTACTTATGATAAAGAATTATATGCTCTTGTTCGGACTTTAGAAACATGGCAACATTATTTATGGCCCAAAGAATTTGTTATACATTCTGATCATGAATCTTTGAAACATATTAAAAGTCAAGCTAAACTGAATCGTAGACATGCTAAATGGGTTGAATTCATTAAGACTTTCCCTTATGTCATTAAACACAAGAAGGGAAAACAAAATGTTATTGCTGATGCATTGTCTCGTCGCTATACTATGCTTTCACAACTTGACTTCAAAATATTTGGTTTGGAGACCATCAAAGATCAATATGTGCATGATGCTGATTTTAAAGATGTAATGCAGAATTGTAAAGAAGGAAGAATGTGGAACAAGTTTGTTGTTAACGATGGATTTGTGTTTCGTGCTAATAAGCTATGCATTCCAGCTAGCTCCGTTCGTCTTTTGTTGTTGCAGGAGGCGCATGGAGGAGGATTAATGGGACACTTTGGCGTGAAGAAGACGGAGGACGTACTTGCTACACATTTCTTTTGGCCAAAGATGAGACGGGATGTTGAGCGTTTTATTGCTCGCTGCACTACATGTCAAAAAGCTAAGTCACGACTCAATCCTCATGGTTTATATATGCCTTTGCCTGTACCTAGTGTTCCTTGGGAGGATATATCTATGGACTTTGTTTTAGGTTTACCTCGAACAAAGAAGGGGAGGGATAGCATATTTGTTGTCGTGGATAGATTCTCGAAAATGGCACACTTTATACCATGTCATAAAAGCGATGATGCTGTTAATGTTGCTGATTTGTTCTCTCGTGAAATTATTCGCTTGCATGGTGTGCCAAATAGTATTGTTTCAGATCGTGATACTAAATTTCTTAGCCACTTTGGGAGATGTTTATGGGCTAAGTTGGGGACTAAACTGCTTTTTAGTACTACTTGTCACCCCCAAACTGATGGACAAACTGAAGTAGTCAATAGAACGTTGTCTACTATGCTTAGGGCTGTTTTGAAGAATAATAAGAAAATGTGGGAGGAATGCTTGCCTCATATTGAATTTGCTTATAATCGTTCATTGCATTCTACTACTAAGATGTGCCCTTTTGAAGTTGTGTATGGTTTCCTACCTCGTGCACCTATTGATTTGTTGCCTCTTCCATCTTCGGAGAAGGTTAATTTTGATGCTAAACAACGTGCTGAATTGATTTTAAAAATGCATGAGTTAACTAAGGAAAACATTGAGCGCATGAATGCTAAATATAAACTTGCTGGAGATAATGGTAGAAAACATGTTGTGTTTGCACCTGGAGATCTTGTTTGGTTACATTTGCGTAAGGATAGATTTCCTGATTTGCGCAAATCAAAGTTAATGCCACGTGCTGATGGTCCCTTTAAGGTGTTAGAGAAAATAAATGATAATGCATATAAACTTGAGCTGCCTGCAGATTTTGGGGTTAGTCCCACTTTTAACATTGCAGATTTGAAGCCTTATTTGGGTGAGGAAGATGACGGAGGATGATGAGGACATCAATACAATTGTTACACCCACAGCCCCTGCTGCTATACATACTGGACCAATTACTAGAACTCGTGCACGCCAACTAAATTACCAGGTACTTTCGTTTCTTGGTAATGATTCTAATGTTCATGAGAATATGATGCTGCCTAAATTGGATACATTTGTTTTGCTTACAAATGAAGGGCCTAGCTTGGAGAATGATGAACATTGGAGCAAGAACAAGCGTGGAGATGATGGCATGCGAGAGGGAAACAAGAACGGAGTTACAATTGATGATTTCAGGACTTTGAAGCCACCATAATGGGTGGATGAAGC
Source organism: Triticum dicoccoides (assembly GCF_002162155.2). Classification (NCBI taxonomy): domain Eukaryota; kingdom Viridiplantae; phylum Streptophyta; class Magnoliopsida; order Poales; family Poaceae; genus Triticum; species Triticum dicoccoides. The sequence goes on along the minus strand of NW_021189284.1, from coordinate 198,715 downwards.
CTTGGACGAAATATACAAGATGCCACTTCATAAATTTCGTCCCGAGGCTATTTTAGGTGTTGCGTCACCTTATTATTGGGCCAGGCCCATGTAATTTCGAAATACATAAGTATAGGCTATTTTTAGAGTCCGTATGTGTGGGGAAACAAGAGATAGGGTTGATTTCGGACCCCTCCACCAAGGGCCACGAAATTCCCCCCTCTTCCTCCATATATACAGCCCTTAGGGCATCGTTTAGACTTTGGGTTTTGTTTAGATTAAAAGTTCGCCATAGCTGCAACTTCGCGTACTTCGTTTGTGTTCAACGACCAGACAAAGGCGTCACAGAACCCCACCTTGATCAATAAAGCTTTCATCTTATATTCACAATATCCAGATTGCAATCTTAGTTTCTTGCTTGTTCTTCGTTTGCTCGCAGGAAACAGACCCTCGTGGTCAGGTTGATCGTGCTCCGGCGTGGTCAATAACCTCTCGGAGTTGGTTTAGCGATTGCTAAGGCGCGACGTCCTCGCACGTTCGTAGTCGTATCATCAAAGTCGACTTCCACCAAAGCGATATCCATCATCTCATCAAAAGACGGGACACCTTTGCCTCTATCAAGTGGTATCAGATTTCCAGGTTGCTCGGTGTTATTTTACAGTTTTTCGTAGTTTAGATCGAGTCTGTAAGGGAAGAGGACATTTTGTGAGAGAATGCCAATCTCAGCGTGTGATGATTGCTACTGAGGATGGTGGGTATGAGTCCGCTAGAGACTATGATGAGGAGACTTTGGCTCTTATTACATATGAAGAACACGGTGGAGATGATTCTAATCATGAGACACAATACATGGCTGCTGAAGATGCTGACAGGTACGAATGTTTAGTTGCTCAACATGTTTTGAGTGTGCGGGTTACACAAGCTGAGCAAAATTAGAGGCATAATTTGTTCCATACAAAGGGAGTTGTGAAGGAACGTTTTGTTCGCGTCATCATAGATGGAGGGAGCTGCAATAACTTGGCTTTTGTGTGCAAAGAGGCATTATTTTCATTCGAGGACGTGCCTTCCCCATTGCCTCCTGCTGTCACTAATATTTTGCAGGAGTTCGCTGACGTCTTTCCACAAGACGTGCCACCGGGATTACCACCTATTCGAGGGATTGAGCATCAAATTGACTTAATTCCTGGTGCATCATTACCCAATCGTGCACCATACCATACCAATCCAGAGGAGACGAAGGAGATTATGCGTCAAGTACAAGAACTGCTCGACAAAGGTTATATACGCGAACCCCTTAGTCCTTGTGTTGTTCCTATCATTTTAGTGCCGAAAAAGGATGGTACATCGCGTATGTGCGTTGATTGTAGAGGCATTAATAATATTACTATTCGTTATCATCATCCTATTCCTAGGCTAGATGACATGCTTGATGAACTGAGTGGCTCTACAATATTCTCCAAAGTTGATTTGCGTAGTGGATACCATCAAATTGGTATGTAATTGGGAGATGAATGGAATACAACATTTAAAACTAAGTTTGGATTATATGAGTGGTTAGTCATGCCTTTTGGGTTAACTAATGCACCTAGTACTTTCATGAGGTTAATGAACGAAGTTTTACGTGCTTTTATTGGACGATTTGTGGTAGTTTACTTTGATGACATATTGATTTATAGCAAATCTTTGGAGGAACATTTGGAATACTTACGTGTTGTTTTTATTGCTCTACGTGATGCACGTTTGTTTGGTAACCTTGGAAAGTGCACCTTTTGCACCGACCGAGTATCTTTTCTTGGCTATGTTGTTACTCCATAGGGAATTGAAGTTGATAAAGCCAAGATTGAAGCTATTCAGAGTTGGTCGCAGCCCAAAACGGTCACACAAGTGAGGAGTTTCCTTGGCCTCGCTGGTTTCTATAGGTGTTTTGTGAGAGATTTCAGCACCATTGCTGCACCTCTCAACGAGCTTACAAAGAAGGATGTGCCTTTTGTTTGGGGTACCGCACAGGAAGAAGCCTTCATGGTATTGAAAGATAAGTTGACCCATGCTCCTTTACTCCAACTTCCTGATTTTAATAAGACTTTTGAGCTTGAATGTGATGCTAGCGGAATTGGATTTGGAGGTGTGTTATTACAAGATGGCAAACCTGTTGCATGCTTTTCTGAAAAATTGAGTGGGCCTAGTCTGAACTATTCTACTTATGATAACGAATTATATGCTCTTGTTCGGACCTTAGAAACATGGCAACATTATTTATGGCCCAAGGAATTTGTTATACATTCTGGTCATGAATCTTTGAAACACATTAAAAGTCAAGAAAAACTGAACGGTAGACATGCTAAATGGGTTGAATTCATTGAGACTTTCCCTTATGTCATTAAACACAAGAAGGGCAAAGAAATTATTATTGTTGATGCATTGTCTTGTTGTTATTTTGTTCTGGATAACATAAATAGATTATTGAATAGTTTGCACTAGAAATCACCTGACAAATATGCATATATGCAATATTTTTGGTCATATCCAAGGTAGTCATATCCTCATCAACTATGCTTTCACAACTTGACTTTGAAATATTTGGTTTGGAGACCATCAAAGATCAATATGTGCATGATGCTGAATTTAAAGATGTATTGCAGAATTGTAAGGAAGGGAGAACTTGGAACAAGTTCATTCTTAACGATGGATTTGTGTTTCTTGCTAACAAGCTATGCATTCCATCCAGCTCCGTTCGTCTTTTGTTGTTGCAGGAGGCGCATGGAGGAGGATTAATGGGACACTTTGGCATCAAGAAGACAGAGGATATACTTGCTACACATTTCTTTTGGCCAAAGATGAGACGGGATGTTGACCGTTTTGTTGCTCGCTGCACTACATGTCAAAAAGCTAAGTCACGACTCAATCCTCATGGTTTATATATGCCTTTGCCTGTACCTAGTGTTCCTTGGGAGGATATATCTATGGACTTTGTTTTAGGTTTACCTCGAACAAAGAAGGGGAGGGATAGCATATTTGTTGTCGTGGATAGGTTCTCGAAAATGGCACACTTTATACCATGTCATAAAAGCGATGATGCATTAATGTTGCTGATTTGTTCTTTCGTGAAATTATTCGCTTGCATGGTGTGCCAAATACTATTGTTTCAGATCGTGATACTAAATTTCTTAGCCAGTTTTGGAGATGTTTATGGGCTAAGTTGGGGACTAAACTACTTTTTAGTACTATTTGTCACCCCCAAACTGATGGACAAACTGAAGTAGTCAATAGAACATTGTCTACTATGCTTAGGGCTGTTTTGAAGAATAACAAGAAAATGTGGGAAGAATGCTTGCCTCATATTGAATTTGCTTATAATGGTTCATTGCATTCTACTACTAAGATGTGCCCTTTTGAAATTGTGTATGGTTTCCTACCTCGTGCACCTATTGATTTGTTGCCTCTTCCATCTTCGGAGAAGGTTAATTTTGATGCTAAAGAATGTGCTGAATTGATTTTAAAAATGCATGAGTTAACTAAGGAAAACATTGAGCGTATGAATGCTAAATATAAACTTGCTGGAGATAAGGGTAGAAAACATGTTGTGTTTGCACCTAGAGATCTTGTTTGGTTACATTTGCGTAAGGATAGATTTCCTAATTTGCGCAAATCAAAGCTAATGCCACGTGCTGATGGTCCTTTTAAGATGTTAGAGAAAATAAATGATAATGCATATAAACTTGAGCTGCCTGTAGATTTTGGGGTTAGTCCCACTTTTAACATTGCATATTTAGTTTCAAGAAGGGGAGGAAGATGAACTTTCGTCGAGGACGACTTAGTTTCAAGAAGGGGAGGATGATGAGGACATCAATACCATTGTTACACCCACAACCCCTGCTGCTATACATACTGGACAAATTACTAGAGCTCACGCACGCCAATTGAATTATCAGGTACTTTCGTTTCTTGGTAAGGATTCTAATGTTCATGAGAATATGATGCTGCCTAAATTGGATACATTTGTTTTGCTTACAAATGAAGGGCCTAGCTTGGACAAGAAAGATGAACCTTGGAGCAAGTTCAAGTATGGAGATGATGGCATGCGCAAGGGGAACAAGAACGGAGTTACAAGTGATGATTCCAGGACTCTGAAGCCACCATAATGAGTGCATCAAGCATGGGACGAAATATACAAGATGCCACTTCATAAATTTCGTCCAGAGGCTATTCTAGGTGCTGCGTGACCTTATTTGATGAGGACATGACTACCTTGGATATGACCAAAAATATTGCATATATGCATATTTGTCAGGTGATTTCTAGTGCAAACTATTCAATAATCTATTTATGTTATCCAGAACAAAAATACTTCACACACTTTTGTGTTTTGTCTAATTGCAGGTGTATGGGACATTTGTACAATCCACATATGAAGATAAGGAAGAAAGAGATGTTTATTTGCTGTTCAAAAAGTTCTCTCACGACACTTTTGGCCCAAGAGAAGATAGAGTCCAAGTCTCTCACGTTCTGGATTCAGATTCGGACTGCACAGACATACCTGACTCAAAACGCACACAAGTTTTTCATACGGACTCCGAATTGCGTGATTCTTTTTTTGTTGGAAACTAGATTTCGTGCACTTTCCAACCCAATTGGGATCACCTTCAAATTCGTCCGGAGCGTTGAGTTGTGGACGAAACAATCTGATGCTGCAGCAGAATCGGAGTCAAACTACAAGTCCAAAGGTGTTACATCACCTCCACTTGGGCCCATTGGCCTTGTACGACCTAGATTTAGTTTTAGGCTGCCTTGGGACGTCCTCCCACCTCCTAGGCCGTCACCCCTTGCTCCTATATAAGTAGATCCATCTAGTAGCTTTTCTCTAGGGATTTGTTTAGTTAAAAGTTAGCCATTGCAACTTCGTGTACTTCGTTTGTGTCCAACGACCAGACCAAGACCGCTTCCGGATCCCCACCATTATCAATACTTCATATATATTCGCAATATTCAGATTGCTTTATCATATTCTTGCTCGTTCTTCGATTGCTTGCAGGAATAGACCTTCGTGGTCAGGTTGATCGTGCTCCAGCGTGGTCAATAACCTCTCGGAGTTGGTTTAGCGATTGCTAAGGCGCAACGTCGTGCATGTTTGTAGTCGGATCGTCAAAGTCGTCTCCACCAAATCGATAGTTATCATCTCATCGAAAGATCGGGACACCCCCGCCTCTATCAAGTGGTATCAGTTTTCAGGTTGCTCGGTGAGAATTTCCAGTTTTTCCTAGATTAGATTTATTTTCTTACCTATTGTCCAAGAAAAAGCCACAAAACAAAAGTTAGATCTATTCATCCTTTGTCCTAGCCAGACTGAGCCTTTGCAATTTTCTTTTCATTGTTTGCATTATTGAATTATCGGTTGCATCGCCGTGTCGAGTTGCTGGTCTTAGTGTCTAGTTCCTTTAGAGTTTCGAGTTCTGTTCACATTAGTCACGCAGCCGCTGCATCATTATCCCATCCGCTGTCCACCATCCCATCCACCAATTTCCACCACGTGCTACGCACTGTTTATTATCATAATCATAGTTGAGGTCACTCACATCTTCGCCAGATCGAATCTGCATCTTATCTAGTTTGTCTTGGAAAGAGGGAGAAAAAGAAGATAAAGAAAAAAAAGAAAGAAAAAAGGAAAGAAAAAAAGAAAAAGAGGGAGAAGAAAAAGAAAAAAAAAGCGTGAGAAAAAAAAGAGAGAAGAAAAAAAATTGGATCTATCTAGAATCAATCTCGTACCTGAATTCGGATTGGAATCTATTTTGCGCACTGTTCAGTAAAACAGGTGTATCTTCCTCATACGAAGTCCGTTTTGGCTCCGTGAGTACTCAAATTGAAGATAGCGACGAGCCGCATCTAAATAGTTGCAGAAGCTTGTTCAATATTTGACACCTCAAAATCGGCTTCTAAATAGGTCTTTTTGCCCTCCGAAGTTCGTGAACACAGCTTGTTCCAATTTTTCAGGCCAGTTTTAGAATTCTTTGACTCCTCATATCAACTCGGAATTGGGTGATTCTTTTTGCATTGGAAAGCTTGAGTTAGTAGCATTCTTTGAAAGAATTTATCAGAAAATTGTCTCAAACTTTTCAAGAGGAAAGTTGGAGAGAGAGTTGTTGTATATCCTGATTGGCAGTTGTTTTTCATCATTATCTTCACTGCCGTTGTGATCTTCACTTATATCTTGCTGTCAAGAGCTACTTAGTATCCTTCATTGATGCTAGTTGTGCTACGCCGTGACCTTATTAGTGTTCTAGGCTCGCGTCTCTAGTCCGGTCTAGCCTAGGACCAGCACAGTACCGTCGTTGAGCGTTTATTCAACATTGCATCTTTGAATTGATTATTGCTAATCTTTTGCTACCATATATAGCCAACCCAGCTCCACATATTTCTACACCGTGTATACGTACGCTCCCCTGGCAATCGCTTTACTCAATATTCGGAGTTACTTGACACCGCTGGTTGCCGATCACCGCCAGCTGCATGGTAAGAACTTGTAAGACATTGATATTTGCTTTACTATGAGCGTTTTACCACCACATCCTAGTAGTTATAGGAACATTATTTTTGGGTTTTGTTTCTTGTTCTACTAATCATGACAGGATGCAGAGTCAATTCATGGGCTTTGTCGATCGCGGGAGACGTGCCACCACCTTTGCAAATACCACAACCGTCACGAGAGGTGCACAAACATCCAAATGCACATGATCAGGTTAATGTATCTATACCACCATTTAATGGCCGTTTTAAACCTGCTTTATATATTGAATGGGAGTTCGACATAAAAAATATATTTGCTTCCCATAATTTCGATGAACATAAAAAGGTTAAGGTTGCGGTTGGTTCTTTCACTGGTTATGCTTTGGTTTGGTGGAGTGAATATTGTCGGTTACACCCTGATTATATACCTACTACTTGGGATGATTTGAAACTTGCCATGCGACATACTTTCGTCCCTGCTTATTATACTCGTGACATGATTAAGAAGTTGCAACACTTAAAAGAAGGTAGTGAAACTGTAACAAAATATTATGATGATTTACAAACTACCTTGTTGCATTCCTCTTTAGAAGAAAGTGAAGATGATTTTATGGATAGATTTTGGGGAGAATTAAACCGTGATATTCAAGAGATACTAATTCATGAAGAGTGTTATCCTATGGACCATTTGTTTCATCTTGCTTGCAAAGCTGAACAGGAAATAAAACGATGTGTTGGCCACGAGGAGAACAAGCGCACGGTGCACATTCCAAGAGTTGATATGATTGTTCCTTCAACTACTAGGCATACTATGACAACCACATCCGTTGTTGTCAGGACTACATCACCTCCACCATGTGACACATCGCCCCCGAGAGTGGCTACATCATCTGAGTTGATCATAAGAGGTAATGACAAAGGTACTGATCTTCCATCTCTACATGAGAATGATGAATGCCTTGTCAATTTGAATGCACCATCTGATGAGCTACCCACTACTTTGATCACACCACCTATTTTAGAGGACTACGTTGATAATTTGACTTTGCCATGTGATCAAACAACTGAAATACCAACAATTTTGAGTGCACCCATTGAATTAACTATTGATGCAAAAGAACCAATGTTTAATCATTTTGATATGACCTCTAATCTTGGTGATGATTCTGTGTTGAATGGCTTATTGCATGTTTGCTTATTTAAGCATGTTGTAGCATGTAAATTTGATGCAAGTAAGGTTTATTCACCAATGTTGGGATGGTTTAATGATGAACATTGTCAATCATTTGAAATGAATAAGAGCTTCACTTATATGTGCAAACTGAGTTGCTATATTTTCATGCCTTCTACTTCTTGTGCTAATTTTTTGGCTTTAGATTTTATGAACTATGCAAGTTACTCATCTATTCATGTGTCATTTATGCAAAAATCAAGGGAAGTAAAAATGGATGACATATACATATACAACACGTACACCTTGTCTTTTTTGTTAGCCACATTTCAGATTAAGCAACGCCGAGGACGGCTTTATTTTCAAGAAGGGGAGGATGATGAGGACATGACTACCTTGGATATGACCAAAAATATTGCATATATGCATATTTGTCAGGTGATTTCTAGTGCAAACTATTCAATAATCTATTTATGTTATCCAGAACAAAAATACTTCACACACTTTTGTGTTTTGTCTAATTGCAGGTGTATGGGACATTTGTACAATCCACATATGAAGATAAGGAAGAAAGAGATGTTTATTTGCTGTCCAAAAAGTTCTCTCACGTCACTTTTGGCCCAAGAGAAGATAGAGTCCAAGTCTCTCACGTTCTGGATTCAGATTCGGACTGCACAGACACACCTGACTCAAAACGGACACAAGTTTTTCATACGGACTCTGAATTGGGTGATTCTTTTTTTTTGGAAACTAGATTTCGTGCACTTTCGAACCCAATTGGAATCACCTTCAAATTCGTCCGGAGCGTTGAGTTGTGGACGAAACAATCTGATGCTGCAGCAGAATCCGAGTCAAACTACAAGTCCAAAGGTGTTACATCACCTCCACTTGGGCCCATTGGCCTTGTACGACCTAGATTTAGTTTTAGGCTGCCTTGGGACGTCCTCCCACCTCCTTGGCCGCCACCCCTTGCTCCCATATAAGTAGATCCATCTAGTAGCTTTTCCTTGGGATTTGTTTAGTTAAAAGTTAGCCATTGCAACTTCGTGTACTTCGTTTGTGTCCAACGACCAGACCAAGACCGCTTCCGGATCCCCACCATTATCAATACTTCATATATATTTGCAATATTCAGATTGCTTTATCATATTCTTGCTCGTTCTTCGATTGCTTGCAGGAATAGACCTTCGTGGTCAGGCTGACCGTGCTTCCATCATCGTCAGTAACCTCAGGAGATTGGTTTAGCGATTGCTAAGGCGCAACGTCGTGCACGTTTGTAGTCGGATCGTCAAAGTCTCCTCCACCAAATCGATAGTTATCATCTCATCGAAAGATCGGGACCCTCGCCTCTATCACATAGACATGCTAAATGGGTTGAATTCATTGAGACTTTCCCTTATGTCATTAAACACAAGAAGGGAAAAGAAAATGTTATTGCTGATGCATTGTCTCGTCGCTATACTATGCTTTCACAACTTGACTTCAAAATATTTGGTTTGGAGACCATCAAAGATCAATATGTGCATGATGCTGATTTTAAAGATGTAATGCAGAATTGTAAAGAAGGAAGAATGTGGAACAAGTTTGTTGTTAACGATGGATTTGTGTTTCGTGCTAACAAGCTATGCATTCCAGCTAGCTCCGTTCGTCTTTTGTTGTTGCAGGAGGCGCATGGAGGACGATTAATGGGACACTTTGGCGTGAAGAAGACGGAGGACGTACTTGCTACACATTTCTTTTGGCCAAAGATGAGACGGGATGTTGAGCGTTTTATTGCTCGCTGCACTACATGTCAAAAAGCTAAGTCACGACTCAATCCTCGTGGTTTATATATGCCTTTGCCTGTACCTAGTGTTCCTTGGGAGGATATATCTATGGACTTTGTTTTAGGTTTACCTCGAACAAAGAAGGGGAGGGATAGCATATTTGTTGACGTGGATAGATTCTCGAAAATGGCACACTTTATACCATGTCATAAAAGCGATGATGCTGTTAATGTTGCTGATTTGTTCTTTCGTGAAATTATTCGCTTGCATGGTGTGCCAAATACTATTGTTTCAGATCGTGATACTAAATTTCTTAGCCACTTTTGGAGATGTTTATGGGCTAAGTTGGGGACTAAACTGCTTTTTAGTACTACTTGTCACCCCCAAACTGATGGACAAACTGAAGTAGTCAATAGAACGTTGTCTACTATGCTTAGGGCTGTTTTGAAGAATAATAAGAAAATGTGGGAGGGATGCTTGCCTCATATTGAATTTGCTTATAATCGTTCATTGCATTCTACTACTAAGATGTGCCCTTTTGAAGTTGTGTATGGTTTCCTACCTCGTGCACCTATTGATTTGTTGCCTCTTCCATCTTCGGAGAAGGTTAATTTTGATGCTAAACAACGTGCTGAATTGATTTTAAAAATGCATGAGTTAACTAAGGAAAACATTGAGCGTATGAATGCTAAATATAAACTTGCTGGAGATAAGGGTAGAAAACATGTTGTGTTTGCACCTGGAGATCTTGTTTGGTTACATTTGCGTAAGGATAGATTTCCTGATTTGCGCCAATCAAAGCTAATGCCACGTGCTGATGGTCCCTTTAAGGTGTTAGAGAAAATAAATGATAATGCATATAAACTTGAGCTGCCTGCAGATTTTGGGGTTAGTCCCACTTTTAACATTGCAGATTTGAAGCCTTATTTGGGTGGGGAAGATGAACTTCCGTCGAGGACGACTTCATTTCAAGAAGGGGAGGATGATGAGGACATCAATACAATTGTTACACCCACAGCCCCTGCTGCTATACATACTGGACCAATTACTAGAGCTCGTGCACGCCAACTAAATTACCAGGTACTTTCGTTTCTTGGTAATGATTCTAATGTTCATGAGAATATGATGCTGCCTAAATTGGATACATTTGTTTTGCTTACAAATGAAGGGCCTAGCTTGGAGAAGGATGAACATTGGAGCAAGAACAAGCATGGAGATGATGGCATGCGCAAGGGGAACAAGAACCGAGTTACAAGTGATGATTTCAGGACTTTGAAGCCACCATAATGGGTGCATGAAGCCTTGGACGAAATATACAAGATGCCACTTCCTAAATTTCGTCCCGAGGCTATTTTAGGTGCTGCGTCACCTTATTATTGGGCCAGGCCCATGTAATTTCGAAATACATAAGTATAGGCTATTTTTAGAGTCCGTATGTGTGGGGAAACAAGAGATAGGGTTGATTTCGGACCCCTCCACCAAGGGCCACGAAATTTCCCCCTCTTCCTCCATATATACAGCCCTTAGGGCATCGTTTAGACTTTGGGTTTTGTTTAGATTAAAAGTTCGCCATAGCTGCAACTTCGCGTACTTCGTTTGTGTTCAACGACCAGACAAAGGCGTCACAGAACCCCACCTTGATCAATAAAGCTTTCATCTTATATTCGCAATATCCAGATTGCAATCTTAGTTTCTTGCTTGTTCTTCGTTTGCTCGCAGGAAACAGACCCTCATGGTCAGGTTGATCGTGCTCCAGCGTGGTCAATAACCTCTCGGAGTTGGTTTAGCGATTGCTAAGGCGCGACGTCCTCGCACGTTCGTAGTTGGATCGTCAAAGTCGACTTCCACCAAAGCGATATCCATCATCTCATCGAAAGACGGGACACCTTTGCCTCTATCAAGTGGTATCAGATTTCCAGGTTGCTCGGTGAGATTTTACAGTTTTTCGTAGTTTAGATCGAGTCTGTTCTTCATACCTACAGTCCACGAAAAAGCCCCAAAAAAAAATTAGGGTTAGTTCATCATATCCGAACCAATCTGAGCCTTTGCATAATCTTTTTAGGGTTTTGCTTTGTTGAATTTGCGGTTGCATCGTCGTGTCTAGTTGCTGGTCTTAGAGTCTAGTCTTTTAGAGTTTCGAGTTCTGGTCATCAGTTGTCACGCCGCCGCCGCACCATCATCATCACCCCTGCCATCTACCACCACCGCTTATCCGCCACCGCTTCGAATCCGTATCCATATACCTCCACAGCTGTCATATACCACCACCGCTGCCATCTACCACCATATATCCACCACCAATCCGAGTTCTTGTCATATTAGGTTTGTTTTCGAGATCCATCTAGATTCCGATTCGTGCTTCCTTGCAGGAGTAGGTTTCGGAAAAAAAAAAGAGTCGGGTAGCCACGCTCCGTTTAGGCCCAAAATTTTTCGAAAACGCATTTTTCGAAAAAATTTCTGGCTATCCTATTTTTAGGTGTTTCTGAGTGTTTTGAGACAGGTGCCATTATAGGAAGTTTTTTTTTTTGACCCGTTTCCAGTTTTTGGGTCCGGGCAGTCCAAAAAAAAAAATTGGTCAAAAAAAATT